>NW_013669579.1:60882-68168 GCF_000517525.1 Limulus polyphemus | reverse complement strand
GAAAGGGCGAGCATGTTTGGTGTGACGGGGATTCGAACCCACGACCCACAGATTGCGAGTCGAGTGCCCTAACCACCTGGCCATGGTTGAAAATTGGTTTAATTACAAAACTTAAGGTGTCATTTGACAGCGATATGGTTTTGCTAGTTTAAACTATTAATATAATTAATAACCTACATTTTATTAATTTATTTTGGCAATGAAGTTATAAATGTGTTTTGTTTTTGGAAATGTGTATAATAAATATACGCTGATATTGAATAATTAAGAATTTATAACTTTATTCATTCTATGAAAAATATTCTTCAAAGGTTATCTGTAAAATAAGCATTAACACCACAAAACATACACTGTACAGTTAACTATAGAACAGGCATTCACACCACAGAACATACACTCTACAGCTAACTATAGAACAAGCATTCACACCACAAAACAGAAGTCTACAACTAACTATAAAACAGGCATTCACAGTATAGAACATACACTCTAGAGCTAACCACAGAGCAGCCATTTACACGATATAATATACATTGTACATTTAACCATAGAACAGGCATTGACACCACAGAACATACACTCTACAGCTAACTATAGAACAAGCATTCACACCATAGAACATGGGCTGTACAGTTAACAATAAAACAGTCAGTCACACCACAGAACATACACTATACAGTTAACCACTGAACAGGCATTAACACCACAGAGCATACTCTGTACAATTAACCATAAGACAGGCATTCACATCACAGAACATACACTGTACAGTTAACAATAAAACAGACATTCACACCATAGAACATAGACTATACAGTTAACCATAAGACAGGCATTAACACCACAAAACATACACTGTACAGTTAACTATAAAACAGACATTCACACCACAGAACATAGACTATACAGTTAACCATGAGACAGGCATTCACATCACAGAACATACACTGTACAGTTAACAATAAAACAGGCATTTACACCATAGAACATACACTATACAGTTAACCATAAGATAGGCATTAACACCACAAAACATACACTGTACAGTTAACAATAAAACAGACATTCACACCATAGAACATACACTATACAGTTAACCATGAGACAAGCATCCACATCACAAAACATACACTGTACAGTTAACAATAAAACAGACATTCAAACCATTGAACATAGACTGTACAGTTAATTATGGGCCAACGTGTCTGTCAAGTACACGATCTTACTGGTGGTCTACGGTGAATCTATTATCTTTAATATCTAAATAATTCAAAGATTGAGGATTAGAAGTATTAAAGATGGCAAAACTGTCATCTACATAACTTATATAATGCAGAGCACAGGAATTAACAGATTGCGATGTAGAACACAGGTGTCAGCAGTACTGTTTAACGTGTTAACCCTAACCACCACAATATTTTTTATATAGAACATTTGTATACTTCACGGGTTAGCCATATAATCCCGAAACATATTTGGCAATTTATGGATTCCAATCATACTTCTCTCAGAACATTTACACTCTGATTGAGTTGCTTTGTAGCTTAATTAACGGGCCGTAGTAAACAGCATGTTTTTAACAGGCTTAGCCTTTAACAGGTTAAATAATAGCTAGAAGGCATTATGATTTAAGACAGTTAATCATGTCGAAGAACACATGCTTTTCCAGGTTAATCATGTTGTACAGCATATAATCGTTACTTGTAAGACTGAAAGTCAAGATCAAATACATTTTTAAAACACAATTTTCTTCAACGACACAGCTGTGCTTGAGTGGCAGCTGTTCCCTTGCTATATTTGGGTTCTTCTTGTGTTAGCTTAATCGTTAATTCATATACAGCTGAATAGATGTATGCCATCTTAATATTACTTAATGATTATTTTTTTTTATAGACTTGGCTGTACATGCCTATTCGTGAAAGTCCTCGTTTTATAGACTTCCTAAACAATGTGCATTTTTCCCGTTTCTTGAGGCAACAAGATGAGCCGACCAAATCACATCACACAAATAACTAATAGTCTTTATACCTACTTTATGTAGTTCGATTTTAGGCTCTAGCATCAAACACTTATTGAATGTTAGGTATTCCTGATATCTTTCACGCCAAAATATTGAGAGGAAAGCAACCGAATATCCACCCTCGAACATCTTAAATATCCACCCTAAAACATCTTAAATATCCACCCTTCAACATCTTAAATGTCCACTTTTCAACATCTTAAATATCCACCTTTCAACATCTTAAATATCCACCTTTCAACATCTTAAATATCCACCTTTCAACATCTTAAATATCCACCCTTGAACATCTTAAATATCCACCCTTGAAAATCTTAAATATCCACCTTTCAACATCTTAAATATCCACCCTTGAACATCTTAAATATCCACCCTTGAACATCTTAAATATCCACCCTTGAACATCTTAAATATCCACCCTTGAACATCTTAAATATCCACCTTTCAACATCTTAAATATCCACCCTTGAACATCTTAAATATCCACTTTTCAACATCTTAAATATCCACCCTTGAACATCTTAAATATCCACTTTTCAACATCTTAAACATCCACCCTTCAACATCTTAAATATCCACCTTCAACATCTTAAATATCCACCCTTCAACATCTTAAACATCCACCCTTCAACATCTTAAATATCCACCTTCAACATCTTAAACATCCACCCTTCAACATCTTAAATATCCACCCTTGGACATCTTAAAGATATCGTGGATAACCTAACAACTCATCTTAGTTACAATTACAAGTTATTTATTTTAACACCATGTTGCACTTGAAAAATTTGTCGTTGTTAATATTTAACCGTTAAATTACCTACTTATTTTTGTACACCCTTTTCTACGCCCCCCAGTGGTACAGCAGTATGTCTGCTGACTTACAACGCTAGAAACAGGGTTTCGATACCCGTGGTGGGCAGAGCACAAATAGCCCATTGTGTAGCTTTGTGCTTAATTCCAAAAAAAAAGAAAAACGTTTTCTACCGCTAGGGTTCACATATTGCTTCATATTGAGTAATATTATGTTTGTAAATTAATTTGGGCTAGTATATGGAGAAGTAAAACGGACTAGAAACCCCATAAATATTATAGATACTTCATCATATAAACCTAATGGTATTTCTTTGGTTTGTTGACCGGAGCTGTGGTGATGAAATAGGTGAAACTGCAGTCCACAGCAGAAGGTACGGCCAATCAAAGAATGCATTAGGTCTCTACGTCACAGATTCGTTTTTCGATTTCACCTCTGGTGTATAAGAAAAGAAATCTTTAACATATATATATATATATATGTGTACAAATGTATTTCTGTTTCTACATAATATCTGAACCACCAAAAATCTCCCTCTAAAGTTTAAAATATGAAACTCGTTTGGCTTAACATAGTGATTATAATTACCTTTTAATACAGCAGTTGTTACGCATTCATATTCAGCTGCTCTTGTTACAATTGGCTATCTGGAGGCCTTTTATTCAGCTGCTCTTGTTACAATTGGCTATCTGGAGGCCTTTTATTCAGCTGATCTTGTTAAAATTGGCTATGTGGAGGCCTTTCATTCAGCTGCTCTTGTTAAAATTGGCTATCTGAAGGTCCTTCATTCAGCTGCTTTTGTTAAAATTGGTTATCTGGAGGCCTTTCATTCAGCTGCTCTTGTTAAAAGTAGCTATCTAGAGGCCTTTCATTCAGCTGCTCTTGTTAAAAGTGGCTATCTGGAGGCCTTTCATTCAGCTGCTCTTGTTAAAATTGGCTATCTGGAGGCCTTTTATTCAGCTGATCTTGTTAAAATTGGCTATCTGAAGGTCCTTCATTCAGCTGCTCTTGTTATAATTGGCTATCTGGGATTTTTCATTCAGCTGCTCTTGTTACAATTAGCTATCTGGAGGCCTTTCATTTAGGTGCTCTTGTTAAAATTGGCTATCTGGGACCTTTCATTCTGCTGCTCTTGTTACAATTGCTATCTGGAGGTCTTTCATTCTATATCAGTATGATGATTTACTCGTCATTAAATCACATATTTATATCTTGCGTGATGATAGGTATGCTTATCTTACATTTTTATATTACCAGTGCCTCCAGCTTCACGTGGGGAATGTTATCGATAAGTTGAACTCTGTACGTAGAGTTCTATGGGGTAACTATCTTTGTTATCTTTATAACCTTTTGGGTAGGTGTTAAAGGAGGCATGTGTTTTGTACTCTCTTCCAAGAGGGTTCACCGAATGACATAATTAACCATTTCTTGAAATATATTTGTTACTCTGTGCAATTCTCTTTCTTGAGGAGAGATTCTTATCTTTGTCTATAGCAGAGTCCTTTTTGTCTCCTTAAGAGATATTTATGTGATGTTCCTGTAAATAAAGCCAGCCAACAAGTGCGCGTGTTTTCAAATCTAATCCTACATGTTTAGTTGTATATCAGTTTATTTTTTTTTATATTCTACCAGTTCTTTTAATTTACTTTAGAGATGAGGGTAATTTAACTTTAACTTGTGTGTTTTGTGTCAGAAAACACACTTCACAATGTGAAGGCGTGGGTAGCTTGAAGGCCTAGACTCTCTACAGTGAATTTAAATCAAGACTGAGACTCGACTGAAGTGATTGAAGACTTGGATATCCGAGTGAAGATAGAACAAAGAATCTATCTTCAAGTTCATTGTGGACAACTAAATATTTCACCCTCGATTTTCTACACATATCTGGTAGCTCCATGTGTATTAATTATTCTTAACAAAGAATATAACACCAGAGTTCATCAACATCTTTCTGTAATTGCAAGTTCATTTTTTTTATATATATCGAATTTTGTTTAGAAGTATAGAGGGTGCTGTTTTTATTATACTTTTACTTCGCTTGTCATTCTATTAACTACTGGATTTTTAATAGTGTTTTTTTAACGTATATCACATTAGCATAATGTATACCTTGGATATTTTGTGAGGCATATCCTCAGTATGATGCGTAACTAAGGCCTAGGCCTTGCCTTGGTTAAACTTAGTGCAGATAACTATTGCTTTCAAAGATATCCCCCCCCCCCACCAGTGGCACAGCGGTATGTCTGCGGACTTACAATGCTAGAAACCAGGTTTTGATACCCGTGGTGGGCAGAGGACAGATAGCCCACTGTGTATCTTTGTAATTAACTACAAACAAACAAATCCTTTAACCATTCACAGGGAGCATTCTACTTAGAACTGAAATGATATTGTTACGACAGCGGAAGTCACGTGACACTGGTAACACGTAATGCGTTCTAGAAAGATGGGGTGAACATCACGAATAATCCAGTAATTGCTAGACGCCCTCTATTCTTGTATATAAGTGCGCCAGACAATTAATCGGGATAGAATTGCAGACAGACAGAAACGGACAATTGAGTCAAGAGCGGTAGTAAATAAGTCGGTGATTCGTTCCTTGTGAATTATAACGTATTTTTATAAAATTAGTTAAGTTAAATTGACTGTGGAAATTAAATGTATTGCAAAGTTGAATTGAGAAAGAATAAATTAGTTTTATTTAAGAAAGGACTTGTGTCGCTAAAGTTTCATCGGAAAGAAATTATGCGGGAAATTAACTAACGACCAGAGACGTAACAATATATATATATATAAGTAAACCGACGGTTTAATGTCTGTTAAAATAAACTACATGAAAATATAGTGAAAGATAATTTTGGAAAAATAGTATAAACTGAAAATGCAAAAAATGTGGTTGAAATCTCTGCCAAAAAAAGAAAAGTTTGTTTTGCTGTTAAGCACAAAGCTATTCACTGGGCTATTTTTGCTCTGCCCACCACGAGTAGTGAAGCCCGATTTTATCGCCATAAGCCCTCAAATTTACTGCTGAGCCACTTGGGGGAGAGTAGTATGGTCAAGGTTTTGGCAAACCATGAAAATTGTTGGATTTTCTTTTACAGCAAACAAATGTGTTTAACTTCTCATGTTTTCTTTTGTATTTTCAAATGGTTTAGGCGTGCCAAAACTCTAGACTACAAGGTTGTAATTGTCTCTGAAATAAACGTTAATTAAGCCGCTCACAAACTCTAGATAAAATACTCTTTTTTGAGATGTTTTTATTTCCTTTTTGCGAACATTCGAACAAAGTTAACCAATAGCTATCTGTGCTAGTTGTCCCTAATTTTTAACTGCTGGACTGAAGGGAAGGCAGTTAGTTAACAGCATTAACCGTCTACCATTGAGCTACTTTTATGGAATAGTAGGATTGATCGTCACGACTGCATTTTTCCTGAATGAATTTTCCAGTGTTTTCTGCTTCAACAAATATTAATAAAGAACAGTAAAAAAAAAGTGCTAAAAGTTTTGTAGAATGGAAAATAGTGAACAATAAATTTATTACACGATTTAACAAACTTTAAATTAAAAAACAACTGTTTTTTTTTGGGGGGGGGGTTCTTCGAAAGGACAGAACATCTTATTCTGATGCTATGTATTCAAATGTTGCAATGTTCCGCTAAATTCTTTCTTACAAATAAGCGTCAAGAACATGTCTCAAAACTCGTAGGCCAAGGTCATATCAATGTGTTTTTTTATGTTAACAAAGAAAACAAATTAGCTAATGGAAGGATTTTAATTTTGTTTGTATCGTGCGCTACTTTGGTATTTCCGAGTTCCCTGTTGTATGGTAAATATATATATAATAATAATAATAAAACATTTTTTAAAATGATGACATTTGAAAACTGTTTGTTCTGGGGCAAATAAAGTTTACCAAGACACATTCAGAATAATAAATTTTACTCTGAAAAGTTTAAACACGGTATAAAGTTGTTTGAAAACCAAATGATTCTGCACATTTTAAAAGCGTTTCTAACCCTACTTTTATTGCTTTCTATTCTAGCATTAAGAGATTGGTGGTTTTGGTAAACAGTTACATGTTACGAGGACAATTGACACTGTACACAAGACATGATGTTTACAGTACTTTCGTTTAGTATATATTTATTAAATATGCACCGGCATGGCCAGGCGGTTAGAGCGCTCTAATCGTAATCTGAGGGTTGCGGCTTTGAATCCCCACCAAACATGCTCGCCCTTTTAGCCGTGGGGATGTTATAATGTCACGGTCAGTCCCACTATTCGTTGGTAAAAGAGTAGCCCAAGAATTGGCGTTGGGTGGTAATGACTAGCTGCATTACCGCCAGTCTTTCACTGCTAAATTGGGACGGCTAGCTATGTGCGAAATTCAAAACGAACCAACCAAATCAAACTATTTATTAAAAATAACGGAAGGCATACTGAACATTTTCC
>NW_013669579.1:57351-60831 GCF_000517525.1 Limulus polyphemus | reverse complement strand
TTTCTCAAATAAACCCTAATATTCTTAGTGTGCCTTGTTTGAAATTTAGTATCCACGTAACAATTAATTTTAAAGTTATAGTAACTTTAAATATAAGACCATATTTATAACCATTATGCACCTGTAGGATCTAACATATATTAAAGCTAGTGAGTGTCACGTCAAGCTTGATTTCTCGAAATAGGAGGAGTCATAAAAGCCAAAATGCATTTATCCAAATATAATAGTCCGATTTCTGTCTCGCCTATTACGATTTTAGAGACAGGGGTGCAAGAGGGCCGTGAGGGTGGATGCCTGAAACCTTATAAGTGTAGTAAGTGTTGGTATAATAAGCCTAAAGTAAAGGCGTACTGTGAGATCACCTAGCCTAGAGCCAAGCGCATAAAATTTATCATAAAAGTAAAAATATCGATTCAGTTTTAAACTTAAATCGTTTCTGAATTAAGTTATTTTCTCTTATATCATCAATGTTTTTCGTAAAAAACAAACCTCTTGAATCAACGGAGACTCTAGATTAAGAAATCGACAAATATTTTTCCAGTTTTGTTGTCCATACATTTCATTTCATACTTTCAGTACACAGACTAACAACAATATTAGGTTATACTTTTGTTGCTAAGCAACATGACGTAAAAGCAATTGTTGGAACGTAGCCTTACCAAAAGCACACTATGTCTTTTCTATGTATTAGAAGGTGTTAATCTAACTGATTTTTACCAATAATTATTCTATGAATACGCCACGAATGATCTTAATTTTGATTGGCTCACAAAGGAATTTACCGACGTTTGACTGCAATTTTCTGCCTCTTTTATTGGTCAAGCTTGATTTCGCAAAATGTATTTAGTTCAGTTAGCTATGAAGTGGGAAGTTAGGTTAGGGTGGGGATGGTAGTCATTGCCCAGTCACTTTTGACTGTACAATAATAATATCCAGTTTTCACGGAAACTGCAAATTACACAAACAGCTTTGTAAATACAGTTTGATCCAGTGCTCATGATCTAGAAGCTGTGATTTCACGAAAAGTAAAGAGCAATAACAATAAAACAATGTATGAAACAATGCGGAATGTATTGTATTAAAGAATAAATAGAACAAAAGTCAATAATTCTGAAACAAAAATAAACAGTCGTTATTAATAATAATTCTGGAGTCATTTCCCTTTATTCTATTAACTTCGGCTTTTAACTCTCTCTGAACTTCCCCACAGAATAAAATAAATGATGCAATTTACACTTTACTGAAACAAGTTATGCATGAAGACTTGTCGACAGCTTTTTAACTGTAGACTTTTCTGCATTGATACTGATACATAAGTAACGACAGAACAAAGAACAGGCACGTCTCTGATTTTCACGTTCACGTTTTTTGCTACCACCATTAAAACTCTCATATCTACGTCTTTTAAAGATGTATTTTGGAGGTGCCAAATGTTCGACTTTTTTCATATTATTAGTCGCAAACACGATAGCCGACGATTATTCGAGAACTGAACACTGACACGATGAGTAGAAAAAAAGAGAAAGATGTTATACAAGGTATTCTAATTCAGTGAGCACAAATAGTTGATCTAGTAGTAGCTTAAAAGTTAGTTGGAAATACTGATAACTAATTGCCTTCTCTCTAGACCCCCCCCCCCCCAGTGACACAGCGGTCTGCGGATTTACAACGCTATAATCCGGGTTTCGATACCCGTGGTCGGCAGAGCACAGATAGCCCATTGCGTAGCTATGTGCTTAACCACAAACAAACAATCATTTTTAATTCACCTTATTTGTTTTATAATTAAGCACAAAACTATACAATGGGCTATCTGTATTCTGCCCACCACGGGTATCGTCGAAACTCGGTTTCTAGCGTTGTAGTTCCGCAAACATAACGCTGTGCCACTTGGGGCCAAGACTTAAAAAGCACTAATATTAAAACATAGCGTCATTACGTATTTTAAACACATTATTGATTGGGATAATGTAAAAATCCTTAAACAGTTAACGGACAAAGACGAATTAAATATACGAGAATCTTTAGAAATTGTTAAAAACAAAATGAATTTAAATAGAGATTTAGGCCCAGCAGCCACCGGAATGAAAAGTTTGGAAATCATTGTTGCAAATGGCGCCATTGTACTTGTGTGCTAATTATACACGTACCTTAGGTTTATAAACAAGGTTATGTGTACTTCTTGATGAATTCTCTTGAAGATGGTGGAATTATTTACACCGAAACATGTAGAGTTTTAAGTTTCTTTTCATTTATATATTTTTAGTTTTTTTAACTTTACAAATAAATGTTTGTGCAAGTAAAAAAAAACGTCGATGTTCGTTTTATTATTTTACATAGCGTCATGTTTCTCTTGCATTGATATTTTTAGTAGAAATTCCAGCTAACACTACTTTTTCATTGTCCCTCAGTGGTTCGGCGATAACTACGAAGGCTCATAACGCCACAGACCCGGTTTTGTAACCCGCGGTGGGCACAGTACGGATAGCCTATTCTGTAGCTTTGTGCTTAACAGCAAACAAGCAGACATTTTTTTTTTGACCATCTTGTATAACAACACTACTAACGTAACACTAGGATTTTCAAGGCGATTTTTGTGAGGTAAGCATATTTGCGTGACAAACTACTGTTTCTTTTGTTTAGCGGATTAATCCACAATTTCAAGTCTGTAGATCGACTTCCGCTACGCTATAAATTGCTGAACAATGCAGAAATTTCACCGACTTGACTGGCTACCAAAAAACTAGTAGTTACACAAACTCATGAAAAATTTGAAGCACGTTTGTGGTTTGGTTTACGTCTGCTCTCCGCCTTTTTCAACAGTAAGTTCGGGTCTAACAGTCACACTGTGTTATTGGTAATAAAACATCCTCGCGCTCGGGCTATACAATAAGGTAAAAAGGTTTGAAGATCAACTTGTATCTCCTGATTCTCCCGGAATATCGGATGGGAAGTACAGATCAGGCTAGATAAGTAACTGGAAGAGCGAGTATTTTGAAGCTCTTTTATTGATTTTGAAAATGCAATCTCCCAGCTATGTCGAGCGTGCCATTCATTCTCCTTTCCTGCCGATCTTCACATTCTTGTCGGACGGTTGAAACAACAAAGAAAACCATATTTTTTTTTTTTAAAGTGTCACAGTTGATGAATTCACAATATAAAATAAGTACAGTTTAACTCATAAAAGCAACTTGTATAAACGTTTTGGAAAGTAATAAAAATGGGTAAACTTTTGAAAAGTAAGATATTTTCGACATCTGTTGAAGTTGTGGTTGATATTTATTTATTTTAATTTACCATTTTACGAGGATGAAGAATCTGGATGAAAACGTATCTATAACTGAAATAAAAATGAAATTTAAGTAAATGGGTAAAATTAAAATGGAAAAAAAAATGTAGTAAATCTATTTTCTAGCTTTAAGTATTGTTGGTTTGGGCTGTTACAAATAAATCTCTCTCTCTATATATATATATATATAT
>NW_013669579.1:47642-56838 GCF_000517525.1 Limulus polyphemus | reverse complement strand
TCTTGTAGGCAGATTTTGTTAAACAAGACCGATGTCTGTAGGTTTACTTTCTTCTTAGAATTCTTCTCAAGAGAAAGTAAACCTACAGACATCGGTCTTGTTTAACAAAATCTGCCTACAAGAAAATCTGTCACCAAAGTATACCAATATATATAAATATGAAGATGAAATGTGTGTTTATTTACACCATAACTCCTCCAAGCCTATTGAACCAATCTCAACAAAAAGTTGTACGTAAACACTATGAATTATGGGGAATGTCCTAAATGAGTTAAAAATTGAACTTAACCTTTTGTGTATTTTTTGTGGTTAATTACTCCCAGCTTATTGAGTCAACCTCAAAAATTATTGGCAGGTTAACGCTTTAGACGATTTTGAATATTCTAAATGGATTCAAGATCAAAGTATGAAAGTTGCTGGATTGTATCTCAAACAACCATGCTTTCCTCATGGTTAGTGAGATGTAGGGTGTTCAAGGGTGGGATCACCTCAAAATCTTTATTTGTTGGTAGATAGAAAGCAAACTGCCAATGTTGTTTATGAAGAAACTTTGTTATAATTTTACTATTTTGAGATAAAGTTTATGTTCAAGTTATTACTTTGAAGTATATGATTGATATTAAACTTACATTGTTTTAATTAAGTTTAAACATTTCCCGTTAGGTGTCGGGTATTTCAGATTGTTATCTATAAATGTACTTCATCGATATTTCAAAGATTCAAATAGTGAGCTTTTTAAGACAAATCACGAAACATTAGATAGTTTTAATTACTAAGATATACATTAGTTTCGAAAGTTGTCAACCGTCATAATTCTTCTTGGCCCTAACCTTGCAGCTGTTTACGATAGGATCAGTATCACATGGCCCTAAACTTGTAGCTGTATACGATAGGATCAGTATCATATGGCCCTAGCCATGCAGCTGTTTACGATAGCATCAGTATCACATGGCCCTAACCTTGCAGCTGTTTATGATAGGATCAGTATCACATGGCCCTATACTTGTAGCTGTATACAATAAGATCAGTATCATATGGCCCTAACTTTGCAGCTGTTTACGATAGGATCAGTATCGCATGGCCCTACTAACCTTGCAGCTGTTTACGATAGAATCAGTATCACATGGCCCTAAACTTGTAGCTGTTTACGATAGGATCAGTATCAAGTGGCCCTAAACTTGCAGCTGTTTACTATAGGATCAGTATCATATGGCCCTAACCTTGCAGCTACTCACGATAGGATCAGTATCACATGACCCTAACCTTGCAGCTGTTTACGATAGGGTCAGTATCATAAAACCCTGGAAGTAAACGACGAACACTTGTGTGAGATAAAAGAGTCTCTGCCATTATCATCGCACTTCAGGTGGGATAAATCTGTCGTCTCTGCCCAGGATGCCTTAAAACAGCTTCGGTCGTGGCCTTCGGGTGATTTAATCCAGAATCCACGCACACAACAAGATCGTTTATAAACTTGTAAGGTTTAGGAAATTTCAACCAATAATTGTAAGAAAAGAAAAAAAAAGACAATAAGTGATGGAACATAAACACACACACATACACATATAGATATATATATATATATTGTTACGTCTCTAGTCGTTTGTTAATTTTCCGTAAAAATTCTTTCCAAAGAAACTTTAGCGATACACTTAATTTCCACAGTCACGCTATAACTTAAACAAACGCTATAATTCACAACGAACGACTCACGCGCTTGACTCAACTGTCCGTCTCTATCTCTGTCTGCAATTACATTGTTGCCGTCAGTTCTTGGTGGTCTTATATATAAGAATACGGCACATCTAGTGAACACTCGAGGCTTCACGAAGGGGCATGAATTTTCTAGAAGATCATGACGTGTTACTAGCGTCACGTGACTTCCGCTGTCGTAACAATATCGTAGTATTGTGCATTTTTTGCATCGCCACGTATGTATGCACACACACACACACACACACACTGTAAGATATTGCAAAGCCATTGCTATATTTAATAAAACCTAATTTCATAGGTCTCTTTACAAAAGTTAACAAAACTCCCTACCTTAAAAAACAAAAAAAATATTATAGAAGTGATATACTGAACCTAACGTTTTCGGTATCAAACACAAAACCCGAAAACACGTTACGAAAGTAGACATAGTGAACCAAACGTTCAGTTTAAAAATCAAGGTTTAACGTTATAAGAACATATATTTAATGAGTGAAACATCCTCAGTGAAATTTGCAAAAACCTGACCGAAACGTAATTGACATACTTAACAAACGTTTAACTTAAAAAGCTACATAAAAGCTATCTGCGCATTGCCATCCATAAGTTGAAATTGATTGGTTAGAATGCATTCGTAAGTTTAAATTGATTGGCTAGAATGCATCCCTAAGTTTAAATTGATTGGTTAGAATGCATCCCTAAGTTTAAATTGATTGGCTAGAATGTATCCCTAAGTTTAAATTGATTGGTTAGAATGCATCCCTAAGTTTAAATTGATTGGTTAGAATGCATCCCTAAGTTTAAATTGATTGGCTAGAATGCATCCCTAAGTTTAAATTGATTGGCTAGAATGCATCCCTAAGTTTAAATTGATTGGCTAGAATGAAGGAGGCTATTTTTTTCCTGATCGATATTTAACCGTTAACTGACTGCTTCAAAGTTCGGAGCGAGTTTTTTTTTCTATAACGGGACTTGCACCATAAATCTTCGGATTCACACATTAAACGAATTAGGCCAATATAAAACCTGAACAAAAGATCTTGCAAGTAAAAACGCTACTGCGACAAAACTTTCTAAAACGTATATGTAACCAGGATAAACATGTCAAGGCGAAACGTTAGAAACGAATGTAAGTAACGCCACAGCGAAATAAATTCATAAAAATAAAAATTTAAATATGTTGTTATGAAGAAAAGTATATGAAAGAGAAACTGAAGAAACTTGATTCAGAAGTTTAGAGATCTCTAAAAAGAGATAAAAAAGAAACATTTATGTTACAAAGCTTGTTTTTACTTCGATCACATATCCCGAATAATTTATTCTATAGTTTACAATATCCAGAATTCAAAATATAAACTAGCTTGTTACTGAAAAAGACACAATAGAACAGCAGTTAAATGGAGAAGAAAAACAAGTGTTGATAAGCACAGATAGTTAATAGGAGATGTTATAATGTGATAGCCAATCACACTATTCGCGCCCCCTCCCCCAGTGGCACAGCGGAATATCTGCGGACTTACAACGCTAGAGACCAGGTTTCGATACCCGTGGTGGGCAGAGCACAGATAGCCAATTGTGTAGCTCTTGCTTAACTTCAAACAAACACACTATTCGTTGGTAAAAGAGTAGCCTAAGAGTTGGCGGTGGGTGTGTTGATTAGCTGCCTTTCCTCTAATCTATCACTGCTAAATTAGGAACGGCTAGCGCAGATAGCCCCTCGTGTAGTTTTGCGCGAAATCTCAATCAAACCAAATCAATTTCTTTCACACGCTTTTCTCCTTCTCCATGTCTTTAAAATAATTGTAGTTTTATACTAAAAAAAAAAGAGGAGATGCGTCATCTCAGGTAGATAGTAAAAACAAAAAACAGTAGGAGATGATAAACTAAGAAGACTGAACAGTGGATTGAGATGAGCACGAGAAATGGAGTTGTTTAGCTTACAAAGTTTACCACATATCGGTTCTTATAACTCCAGTATCAGTTTTCCACTCTAAGGCTAAGGAAATACTGTTATTTTACAAGGATGCAATGCTTGGTTACACTTATTTTCCTGTTTTCTTATATTCTACTCGGTAAGATTTTTCCTTGTCATTTACCGAGATCTGCTTGCTGCTTTGACTTTTCAAGAAGTAATTATAAGGTCAGGTCGATAACTTCACGTTTTCTAGTTCCCTGCTATTATTGTATAGTTTTATTTGAACGTATGCTATTCTCAAAGTTATATATATGTTTTATTACTTGCTGCTCAAGTCCACATTTCAATGGAAATGTACAAAATATGTCACCAAAGTCAGGTTAAGTATGTATAACCAGTGTATTCATTTGAATCAATATAATTGAAAAAAATTATACTGAAAATAAAAATAAGTATAATTCTTCTTAACTTTAACAATTTCCGTCGCCTTCAGGAAACCTGCATAAGTAGCATATTAGGATACAAACCTGCATAAGTATTATATTAGAATACAAACATGCATAAGTAGCATATTGGAATGCAAACTTGCATAAGTAGCATATTAGAATACAAGCATGCATAAGTAGCATATTGGAATACAAACCTGCATAAGTAGCATATTGGAATACAAACCTGCATAAGTAGCATATTAAAATACAAACCTGCATAAGTATTATATTAGAATACAAACATGCATAAGTAGCATATTAGGATACAAACCTGCATAAGTATTATATTAGAATACAAACATGCATAAGTAGCATATTAGGATACAAACCTGCATAAGTAGCATATTAGAATACAAGCATGCATAAGTAGCATATTAGAATACAAACCTGCATAAGTAGCATATTGGAATACAAACCTGCATAAGTAGCATATTAAAATACAAACCTGCATAAGTAGCATATTAGAATACAAACCTACATAAGTAGCATATTAGAATACAAACCTGCATAAGTAGCATATTAGGATACAAACCTGTATAAGTAGCATATTAGAATACAAACCTGTATAAGTAGCATATTAGAATACAAACCTGCATAAGTAGCATATTAGAATACAAACTTGCATAAGTAGCATATTAGAATACAAACCTGCATAAGTAGCATATTAGAATACAAACTTGCATAAGTAGAATATTAGAATAAAAACCTACATAAGGAGTATTATCCTAGAATAAATACTTACATAAGTAGTATCTTAGAACCTACATAAATATAATTTTAGGATAAAAACCTACATAATTATTATTTTAAAATAAAAACCTGCATAAGGAGTATTATCCTAGAATAAATACTTACATAAGTAGTATCTTAGAACCTACATAAATATAATTTTAGGATAAAAACCTACATAATTATTATTTTAAAATAAAAACCTGCATAAGTAGCATCTTAGAATAAAACCAAGAATGTTGATTAACACGATTAATAAAAGTAACAAATTAGGATTTTAATAAGAACAGGCTTTCTTTATTTTTGTTTCACTTTACTAAGTTAATTAAAATATTTAAACATCACTCTCATGATTCTTATTTCAAAAATGAAAGCACGTGAGGAGAAAAGGTAATTACTACGAACAAGTGTAACGTCAAGTTTATTAAATAAATGGCTAACTCTTCAAATTCGAACCTTTGAATGTATTTCCGCTCGTTTGACTGTCTTGGAAAAATATGCCAAATTGCATAGCATAACAGGATTGAAATATAATTATCAAAATCACGAACTTAGATGTAATTTATTTGCGCCAAATTCATTCAAAAAAACTGATTTAATTATGGCAATAATGTTGTAGTTACTACTCAGCTTACAGTGCCAGTGGATGTATACATTTTGAAAAGGGCGTGAATAATGTTGTAGTTACTACTCAGCTTACAGTGCCAGTGGATGTATACATTTTGAAAAGGGCGTGAATAATGTTGTAGTTACTACTCAGCTTACAGTACCAGTGGATGTATACATTTTGAAAAGGGCGTGAATAATGTTGTAGTTACTACTCAGCTTACAGTACCAGTGGATGTATACATTTTGAAAAGGGCGTGATGATGACAGCATATAGTTCGACAATTTAATTCCAATATTTTCTTAACACGGATTCCTAGATTACACAGTTTTTGGAAGGATTTAAGAGCTGTGATAAGACATCGTTAAGCCTTTTATGAAGTGTTAAACTAAAACAGTTAACAATTATTTAAAACAGTATATATATGTGTGCCAGTCAACAATGTTAAAACACGTAGAATATATTCTACACTACAGCTACGAAGTTTAGGAGTAGAATGCATTATTTCTAAGAAACAATGCGATGTTTTACTGCAATATTTGAGATAAGTAATACTGCTCTACTAAATCACTGATTTCTTGCCTGCCCTTTACGGAGAATTAAAGCAAAAATAATTTTTTCTTTACGGACAGCTTTTTTTCTTTTTTTAAAGATAATTAAGCTCCAGCTGCATCTAATCACTTTTGGGACTTACTAACGTTAAGCTCCAAACACAACACAAGCATTATTGCTTTGCTAGGCCTCTCTTAATAGAGTGGTCAAACCAAGCTGAAAAAAACAAACAAAAAACGGTTTGATGAGTTAGACTTTGCTTAACAAAGTTAACAAGGATCTTTAATTTTATATGTCATTTTTACTTGGTTTTAACACCTACATATACATCATTCATTGATTGATTCTGTAAAAGAAGTACACACACATATATATATACATAGATATTACATGTTACTCTGCATGCCACGTTCTGATTATGTTCTACATAGCTCTATAATATTCACCGGTACATGAACCAAACAGGTATGCATATCTGCTTTTTGATACATCAGTTTTTGGTACTTTTATTTTACATTGATCGACGTAGCTTCGAAATTATTTTATAATTATTTCTGCAAGATAACAATGGGGTTTTGTTATCTAACTTATTGATCCGTTAGTCAATTTAGCGAACTAACACACAAATACACACACACATAAAAAAAGGGTTTTACTGAATATCAACAATTATATTAGGCTGTGATTTTCATTAAAGCTTATGGACAGGAGACATTTCGATTGTTTGTTGTTTTTTTTTGTAAAACTGGTTTCAAACATAATTACACCGAAAGTTAGGTAATTTGACATGTTTTTTAAACGGAATTACATTGCGAAATTACTTCACAGTAATTTACAGCAGCTTCTTTTTTTGATGATTTAATGTAAGATTTCTAAGAACTGTTTTCAAAATAATCACAAAAAAAGGAAATTTAATTCTTTCACTTGTAACTTATTCACTGTTTGAAAGTTTGGACAACTGATACCCTACGAAGAAATTCTTTATACTTTTCTAATGCCATCTAACACGAAACAAATTAGAACAAATTACTTGAAAAATAAGCATCGTTTGATTAAGAATGACGATTTTTAAACTCTGGAATATAAGTTATTAAAATGACACAAGATTATAAAGTTCACACATTTTTTTATAGTAATGTTATACAGATGTCACAGTACGGTTCGAATAACGTACTAGGTACCACATTAGAGTTCAGGTATTATACTAGATGTCACGGTACATTTGAAATATTGTACCAGATGTCATAGTAAATTTGAAATATTGTACTAAATGTCACTTAAAATATTGTACTAGATGTCATAGTACATTTGAAATATTGTACAAGATGTCAGAGTACAATTCAAATATTGTACCAGATGTCAGAGTACAATTCAAATATTGTACCAGATGTCATAGTACATTTGAAATATTGTACTAAATGTCATAGTACATTTGAAATATTGTACCAGATGTCACAGTACAATTCAAATGTTGTACTAAATGTCACAGTATATTTGAAATATTGTACTAGATGTCACAGTACAACTCAAATGTTGTACTAAATGTCACAGTATATTTTGAAATATTGTACCAGATGTCACAGTACAACTCAAATGTTGTACTAAATGTCACAGTATATTTGAAATATTGTACCAGATGTCACAGTACATCTCAAATGTTGTACTAGATGCCACAGTACAACTCAAATGTTGTACTAAATGTCACAGTATATTTTGAAATATTGTACCAGATGTCACAGTACAACTCAAATGTTGTACCAAATGTCACAGTACATCTCAAATGTTGTACCAAATGTCACAGTACATCTCAAATGTTGTACCAAATGTCACAGTACATCTCAAATGTATACCTTTTCTATACACTAAATGCCATATCAGAGTTCAACGTTAGTGTTCCAATGTCATACTAGCGTTGTTTAAAAGTTAACTTAAAATAAATGACGGAACTGTTTTTGTTTCTATTTCATACGTCTTCACGAGCTTGACACGATAAAGAAACCACTCAATTAAGAGACAATTGTAAACTTTCCAAAACACTCGGCTTCGATGCGAAAGAAAAAAAATTCATTTCGGGAAGGTTTAGACCTCACCAGTGACACCAGCTAATACCAGCCTTGCCAGTTTTTATAACGTGGAGAATACGAGCGACGTGTCACTACAAGGGATTTTTACAGCCGTTTCAATGAACTACAAAAGCTAAACTGTCACTTTTTACTTCCTCTCTAAGTTTTATGTGAACCATTTCAATCCCACTGGAGAAAGGTAAATGCCCTGAAGTAAACAGTGCAGTACGCAATGTACCAGGGTTTGGACGCTTTTATGGTGTAGCTTTATCTTCACGTTTAATTTTTGTCAGGCAAGGCATGTCTCTTAAAGAATAAGAAAGTTGTCCACAGCACTAACCTTCCTGGTAATATCCTTCTTTCTCTCTCTCTTTTACAGATGTTAGATGCACGTTGTAAACAGGCTCACATAACTCAACCGCAAGCCTAATGGATTCTTTGTTTGTTTGTTTTTTTATATTTAGAAAAACCTTCTATCGCGTTTGTTAAAAATAAAACACACAAGACAGAATAACTTTTACCAGCTCACGGATCTTATCTACAATAATATTTGTTTTTACTATCTATTTCACTCTCGTTGGTCAGTATACATAGCCACAGTATTGGCTATATATTTGTACATTCTCCAGGGAAGGTTAGAAGTGGATATTTTGAAAATGGTCAAACACGGTGTATTGATAGCTCCCGAAGTCAATTTGTTGTCCACTGGGTTACATACAAATAACAAATTCAACCGTTCCTGTTTTTCAACAAACATATTGAAAGAAGTGGATATCTTTTCGTTTTTCAGGTTCCAGTAGGTTATTGTAAGAAATAGCACCTAGGCAGTTATTAATATATATATATATATATATATATATATATATATGTGTGTGTGTGTGTGTGTGTAGAAGAGTCTTATAATATACATATCTGAAGGTTCACAAAAAATTAAAGCTGTTCAACCAAGAATTTTTATCGTTATGGTTAAAATTTTATAAAAAACTAAAACTGTTCAACCAAGTCTTTTTATCGTTATAATTAAAATTTAATAAAAAACTAAAGCTGTTCAACCAAGTCTTTTTATCGTTATAATTAAAATTTAATAAAAAACAAAGCCGGTTAAACCAGAATTGTTTATGTTTTTAGT
>NW_013669579.1:44528-46855 GCF_000517525.1 Limulus polyphemus | reverse complement strand
ATTAAAATTTAATAAAAAACTAAAGCTGTTCAACCAAGTCTTTTTATCGTTATAATTAAAATTTAATAAAAAACTAAAGCTGTTCAACCAAGAATGTTTATCGTTATAGTTAAAATTTAAATAAAAACTAAACTGTTCAACCATTAATGTTTATCGTTATGGTTAAAATTTAATAAAAAATTAAAGCTGTT
Organism: Limulus polyphemus; assembly: GCF_000517525.1. Classification (NCBI taxonomy): domain Eukaryota; kingdom Metazoa; phylum Arthropoda; class Merostomata; order Xiphosura; family Limulidae; genus Limulus; species Limulus polyphemus. The sequence continues at coordinate 46,664 of NW_013669579.1, read as the reverse complement.
CAACCAAGAATTTTTATCGTTATGGTTAAAATTTATAAAAAACTAAAGCTGTTCAACCAAGTCTTTTTATCGTTATAGTTAAACTTTAATAAAAAACTAAAGCTGTTCAACCAATAATGTTTATCGTTTTGGTTAAAATTTAATAAAAAACTAAGGCAATTAAAACAAGAATTTTTATCGTTTTGGTAAAAAGTTAATAAACAAATTAAACCTTCCTGAACCACTTCTACCATCGCTGTGCCAAACACACACACACACAAACACAAAGATCATTAGCTTTAGCATACATTTGTTTGTTTGTTTTAGAATTTTTGCGCACAGCTACATAAAGGCTATCTTGGAATTGATAAGATCAAAAGGAAGACGGCTAGTCAACAATACCAACCGCTATTTGTTAGACTGCCTTTGTCTCATAACCATCTAATAACGACCATCTCTGACTTATCAAGCAGGAGTTAAAACAACAACGACCATCTCTGGTTTATCAAGCAGGATTTAATACGACAACGACCATCTCTGGTTTATCAAGCAGGATTTAATACGATAACGAAAATCTCTGATTTATCAAACAGGATTTAACCCTACAACAACCACCTATGACTTATCAATCAGCATTTAATATAACAAAAACCATCTCTGACGTATCAATACGACAACGACCACCTTTGACTTACTTAGTAGTATTTAATAGATGTAAAATGTATTTATATGTAACCTTCTTCATGTAAAATGTATGTATATGCATCCTTCTTCATGTAAAATGTATTTATATGTAACCTTCTTCATGTAAAATGTATCTATATGTAATCTTCTTCATGTAAAATGTATTTATGTGTAACCTTCTTCATGTAAAATGTATTTATATGTAACCTTCTTCATGTAAAATGTATCTATATGTAACCTTCTTCATGTAAAATGTATTTATGTCTAACCTTCTTCATGTAAAATGTATCTATATGTAACCTTCTTCATGTAAAATGTATCTATGTGTAACCTTCTTTATGTAAAATGTATCTATATGTAACCTTCTTTATGTAAAATGTATCTATATGTAACCTTCTTCATGTAAAATGTATTTATATGTAACCTTCTTCATGTAAAATGTATCTATGTGTAACCTTCTTCATGTAAAATGTATCTATGTGTAACCTTCTTTATGTAAAATGTATCTATATGTAACCTTCTTCATGTAAAATGTATTTATGTCTAACCTTCTTCATGTAAAATTATCTATATCTAACCTTCTTCATGTAAAATGTATCTATATCTAACCTTCTTCATGTAAAATGTATCTATATCTAACCTTCTTCATGTAAAATGTATCTATATGTAACCTTCTTCTTTTAGATATTGCTTATATTCGAGCTAGATAGTTCAACACTATTATTTTTGTTCATACATTTTTGATTGGATAATACTACTACTTTCGCTGATACACCTTTTATTTTCTGATCTTTTTTTTTTCACTCTTAGGTAAATATGTGAGTATCTGTAGCACAGGAGCAAAGTCGCAAACTCTGGGGAATACGTTTTAACTGGGAACCCTTTGTTCGGCGATTTCACATTAAAATGAATGACGATGTGAATATTTTTACTTTTATAAAAACTGTAAAAAAAAATCTCTTAGGCTCAGTTCTTATTAGCGAAGCAAGCCTTCAAAAGGCTATGAGGGCATGACTCACACATTTTAATTTAATTAAATTAATGAAGACGACGTTTGCGAGTACTCGTCCTTCTTCATAATTTTCTTATCATTATATAAAGACTAAAGAAACGCTCAGGCAATTACTTCAAGTCTTGCCGAGATATTGATTTTTATATGGAAATGAAAGGTTTTTTTTTCTAGTTTGAGACTAAAGATGTACTTTTTTGTCAAACACATACGTAGAGACACACACACACTCACAAATGTTTTGATTATAAAGCATTAATTTGCGTTTATTTCTTTCCACGTCAAGAAGAAAAATATTTATATATATGTAACTGAAGAACATAAACGAAACGAGGTATATATATATATATATATCCTCCGTATTTTATTTTTTTGGTAACTAGTTTTATGAGGTTTTCGGTAAAGTTTTACTTTGTAAAAGTTGGTTGGAAAACGTTTCAATAGTCCAATTGACTGTGACATGA
>NW_013669579.1:37277-43758 GCF_000517525.1 Limulus polyphemus | reverse complement strand
TGAGATAAACACTTACATAGTTGTTTCAGAGAAGGCTGAAGTCTTCCAGCAACACCTAGCTGAGAGCAACATACATAGCTGTATCAGAGAAGGCTGAAGTCTTCCAGCAACACCTAGCTGAGATCAACACTTACATAGCTGTATCAGAGAAGGCTGAAGGCCTCCAGCAACACTTAGCTGAGATAAACACTTACATAGTTGTTTCAGAGAAGGCTGAAGTCTTCCAGCAACACCTAGCTGAGAGCTACACTTACATAACTGTATCAGAGAAGGCTGAAGGCCTCCAGCAACACTTATCTGAGATCAACACTTACATAGTTGTTTCAGAGAAGGCTAAAGCCCTCCAGCAACACCTAGCTTAGATCAAAACTTACACAGTTGTATCAGAGAAGGCTGAAGCCCTCCAGCAACACCTAGCTGAGCGCAACACTTACATAGCTGTATCAGAGAAGGCTGAAGTCTTCCAGCAACACCTAGCTGAGATCAACACTTACATAGCTGTATCAGAGAAGGCTGAAGGCCTCCAGCAACACTTAGCTGAGATCAACACTTACATAGCTGTATCAGAGAAGGCTGAAGGCCTCCAGCAACACTTAGCTGAGATAAACACTTACATAGTTGTTTCAGAGAAGGCTGAAGTCTTCCAGCAACATCTAGCTGAGAGCTACACTTAAATAGCTGTATCAGAGAAGGCTGAAGGCCTCCAGCAACACCTAGCTGAGATCAACACTTACATAGCTGTATCAGAGAAGGCTGAAGTCCTCCAGCAACATCTAACTGAGATCAACACTTACATAGTTGTTTTAGAGAAGGCTGAAGTCTTCCAGCAACATTTAGCTGAGATCAACACTTACATAGCTGTATCAGAGAAGGCTGAAGTCCTCCAGCAACACCTAGATGAGATCAACACTTACATAGATGTATCAGAAAAGTCTGAAGTCCTCCAGCAACACTTAGCTGAGATCAACACTTACATAGCTGTATCAGAGAAGGCTGAAGGCCTCCAGCAACACCTAGCTGAGAGTAAAACTTACATACATGTGTCAGAAGATGCCAAAGCCTTTCATTGACATCCAAAGGAAGGCAAAAGTTAAACAGCTGTAGCGAAAGCTGTTTTAGTGAAAAGCAGGTTTTTGATAACATACAGCTAAAAGCGAAGCTCCGTACAGTGTTGTTTAACACTCAGCTAAAAGCAAAGCTCCGTGCAGTGTTGTTTAACACTCAGCTAAAAGCAAAGCTCCGTGCAGTATTGCTTATTTGTTCAGAAAATCAAGTTAAGTGACGCCATGAACACTTAGGTTTAAAACAGGCAATTCCAAATAATAATCATTAGATCCGAAAGTGTAATGCACAAAGAAATGGGTACGTGTTTTCGCTTTCAACATATATTTGTTTGCAAATATGTGATACCGTCGCAACGTATTGAACTATTCGACTTAAAACAGTTTTGAAATACCTGTTTTTTTTTGTTTTGGTTTTGGATTTCATTGAAAGGCACACGAGGGCTATCTGCACTAGCCGTCCTTAATTCTGAAATGATAGACTAGAGGCTGGTAAACACGAGCTGGTCATCGTGCAAAGTTAGTTAGCGTGCGAGTTGAATGCCAAGTCTATTTTACTTATATATGATGATATATGTATATAATTTTTATTGCTGTGAGTGTTTTTCCTCTAACGTTCTAGTGCCATCAGGGTTATAAACAGAAGATAGGTTTAATGAACAGCTTGGCGATGGCTTTGTCAAACGTGACAGAACATAATTTTTCTTTTCTTTTCTCGTGAAATGACAACTTAATCGGGCTTTGGGTGGATCAACCCAAGTAAGACACGTGCATGGAATAGTTTTACCATATACGAATATCGTAGAAGCTGTTTACTTAGAAGGAACTGCAAACAAACGTTTCTGCTTAATCTGTTAATGTATTTTTTGAAACTGTATTATAAAGTTTCCCGGAGGAGCTGGCAACTCTTATGTGGGCAACATGTTTTAGGTACAGCAACATCTTATGTGGGCAGCATTTTTTAGTTACAGCACCATCTTATGTGGGCAACATGTTTTAGGTACAGCAGCATCTTCTCTGGGCAACATGTTTTAGGTACAGCACCATCTTAGGTGGGCAACATTTTTTAGTTAGAGCAACATCTTATGTGGGCCACATGTTTTAGGTACAGCAACATCTTATGTGGGCAGCATTTTTTAGTTACAGCACCATCTTATGTGGGCAACATGTTTTAGGTACAGCAGCATCTTCTCTGGGCAACATGTTTTAGGTACAGCACCATCTTAGGTGGGCAACATTTTTTAGTTACAGCAACATCTTATGTGAGCAAAATGTTTTAGGTACAGCAGCATCTTATGTGGGCAACATGTTTTAGGAACAATCTTCGATAATTTTGAATTACGGACCAAAGGTCAACAATACACCTGCTTTATCTGGCACTTTCAACCGAATTAACATTAACTGTTAATCATAGTAAGCCACTTGCTTCGATCACAAATAAAAATTAACCCTGTAATAAGTATAACTAATCAAATAAAGATTAGAATTCACTGTTTCACCAGTTGGGAACCCTCACCATTAAAGCTATTTTCGACTGCAAACAGGTTTGGCTGTTAAATGCATAACAGGTTCGCAACTGAAACCGTGGGATGTAATCGGCGCCATAACGTCTCGAACCTTGGACCCTTTCCATCCTCAAACCCACACGCAAGTCACTAGACCACCACGCCCACCTAAGAAAACAAAACAACAACAAAGCCTGTTAATACAAAAATTAACTACGAGAGTGACGGTCTGTTTTATTATTTAACAGCCTTCAAAACGTATGATTGTAGTTCAGTTCAAATAGCATCCAACTCATCTTAGTACCCGAAGCAAACTCGTTCATCGCATGACTAGCAAGTGGTTTTAATATACGGGTCTTTTAACTAAAAATTGCGTTTATGGCTATTCCTAAATTACTTTCGAGATAACTTTAAAAATATTCATTATTGCACGAATTTACTGGGGAAAAACCCGTATCTCGTATATGCTGAATAAGTTAAAAGTTTACACAATTTGATCAAGTTTAGAAAATTTATAGCATTTTAAGTTGTCTTTAATGTGCACGTTATTTAATTCAATAATCCAACTTGTACTGACAATATGGCAATAATGTATAACTCGTCGTAAACGTGATAAATATTGTAATAATTCTCCAGCAGTTGTGGCTTATCTGATTACCAGAACATATTTTTATGAAGAGCAATTCAAAATTTAGCAAAAACTTTAGAACATTCAAAATAAGTTATAAGACAGAAAAACACTTCTGTGAGTAATCTAATGTCAAGTAAATGACAAATTAGACTCGAAATAAAACTTTTATTAACTAAAATGATACAAAGATTATAGCTCTGGGATACTTAAAATTGAATTAATGTAAAAATATTAGACTTGTGGAATTTTGGACTTTATTAAATTGGACTTTAAGTGAATGATTGCTACTTCCTTTATCTTTCCGTCGTACTTTTCGTGTTAACAATCAATAGGATAAATAAAACGTATTTTGTAGAGATAATTATAGATCAAAATTTATCGTCGATATAAGAATATAATCCCCTCACACACACACATATACAAAAGGGGTAGAAGATCCCAGCGCTTATGTATACGACTTTCAGTTCAGTTTATAAAAGATAAAGATTTCTCATACATAGGTAATTGAATTTTTAAAATGTTATATGTACAAGTTTCTACATGTTAGTGTCGTATAAACCACAAGAGGTAATACATTATAATTATATGATAATTATAAAAATTATGCATAGAATAGAGCACATTAAAAACATTTGAATCAAGAAAAATACATTTGCAATAAAAATCCAATAAAATGAAGTGTTTTTAATTATGTAATAAATACGGACTCATTTATTCAAGATTTAAAAAAGCTATGTAGATATACAGAGTTTTAATAATGTTTATAAGAATGTTTTGTATATGTCAGTATGTCCCCTCGGTGGGTTAACAGTAAGTTTATGAACTTACAATGCCAAAATCCAGGGTTCGTTTCCCCGCGGTGAGCAGAGTACAGATAGAGTACATTGTGTAGCATTGCACCAAAAACAGCAACAGTGACGCATCACCATAGATCTGATCCGTGGCGCCACAGAGAACACGTTTAACACTTATGTACTAGCTTCACAGTTCGACAGAGCACTTGAGCTACAGTTAAACATGTAGCTCCAAGAAAAGTTATTTTCTAAGGATGAATATTCGCAGAGTAAGACTGTTAAACTAAGCAGAGCCTAAAACAGAACATTTAGAAGAAGGGAGTCTACAATACCATCCAATGAAGCAGAAAAACTGAAACAGCAAAGTATTTAAAAGGGCTCTAAACTAATACCTCTAACCACCCTGGAATAACGTCTATATTTGAAAGTCGGGGTTACGTTTATTACACAGAATCGTGTGACTTAAGGTGCTTTGGCAGTAAGGTTAGGCATAGCTTCTGCTAAGTTTAACATTATAACAAAGAAGGATTTGGATATGACGAAGGCTCATTATTCCAAACTTAAAAATCTTCTGTTTATGTTTGTAAATCAATATATGTGTTAGTTTTATATGTATGGGCCGGATTATTTACAGTAGGTGTCTGTGACTTTTTGGTGGTAAATTTCAACAATAAACAAACAGCACACAGTCCATTTCTTTTGAAATAATATATCAAAACAAACTTATATAGAAATGTTCGTTACACTGTTGGTTATCACAGTTGTATTCAGAGGTTTGAATAATTTTCTCTTTTTGTCAAAGTTCACACAGGTTGGTTTAATTACTTTAAAACACAGTTGGCAAGACGAATTCTTCTTCTCTACTCTGTTATTACAATACAGTTTGTGATAATTTCACTTTATAAATCGTCACTTTATAGCTTAAACTTTATGCATTACGCATAAACTCACAATCACGCAGTCTAGATCTATCTCTATCTAACTAGCAATGTAACGAAATTTGTCTTACTAACTCGAACTAGATTTTGTACGTGTATTTATAGACTGACAGAGGCCTAGAATGTTTCACACACTATGTGATATTATGATACAATGATACTCAATTGAAACAACAAGAAAAACTTAGAAGTTTTAGTAACATGACGCAATAATATAACAAGCGCCAATTCACAACAACTGAACTACACAACGCATGATTCTTGCATATTTGCGCAAACAAACCTGCGATAAACTATCGCTTCTAAAAATAATTAAATTTAACAATTGCATCGAATTTAAATTGAATCAACCGTGTATATCTTACAGTACGTTTATAATGAGAAGTACGAGAAAATAAAGTTCTAATGGATTTGCATACCTTAAATTTATTTAGACCTGGGCTTGGGAGCTGAAATCCATGAGGTGAGGGGAAGGGAAGTTAGTGGAAAATTTGTAAAGAAGCGGTGAAAACTTCTTATCTGTCTATCATTTGCAGACGGTTTCTGTCATGGCCTGGTTTGGCGCTCGACTCGCAACCTGCAGGTGGCGAGTTCGAATCCCATCAACGAACATTTCACCTGTGGGGGCATTATGATATTTCGATCAATCCCACTATTCGATTAATGTAGCCCTAGAATTGGCAGTGGGTGGCGTTGACTACCTGCTTACCCTCTACTCTATCACTTCTAAATTGGCCCGGCATGACCAGGTGTTTAGGGCGCTCGACTCGTATGTTGCAGATCGCGGGTTCGAATCCCAGTCCCACCATACATGTTCGCTCTTTCAGCCGTTGGGGCATTATAATGTGACGGTCAATTCTACTATTCGCTGGTAAAAGAGTAGCCCAAGAGTTGGCGGTGGGTGGTGATGACTAGTTGCCTTCCCTCTAATCTTTCACTGTTATATTAGGGACGACTAGCGCAGATATCCCTCATGTAGCTTTGCGCGAAATTCAAACAAACTTGATCGTGTTTATCTGGACTTCGATCTCGAGAAAACGTTTCGTTGTTTTTGCTGATGAATAACTCATCATAGAGAATGAAACGTCCTTTCAAGGTAAGCAATGGAGGAACAAACTTACAAAATACAGTCCACATGTAGTTTATGCACAGCCTAAACTAGCGTTGGTTAGCATACCCGGAACTTGAATCAGGGAATTGATGGATCAGGATCCACTGTTACAAAAACTACCCGCTGTTGTGGAGTGAAGGTTAAATTTCACTAATCGATCAGAAAGGAGTTGATGTTGAGTCTATCAGTTCACAACTCCTGTGTAGTTGTACGCGAAATTTTGAAAGAAATAAAGTGATTTTCTAAACTCACAGTGAGAGAAAATGTAAACACAAAAACATTTTAAACTTTGACACTTTTTTATGCTCACAGTCAGGAAACCCAAAAATATTTTCAACTCTAACACTGTTTTTAATGTTCACAGTCAGAAACACAAAAACATATTCAACTCTGGCACTTTTTTATGTTCACAGTCAGAAACACAAAAACATATTCAACTCT
>NW_013669579.1:34506-36478 GCF_000517525.1 Limulus polyphemus | reverse complement strand
GTTAAACAAATATGTTTAAAGGGGTCGTCTATTATCTCCAATCACAGAAACCAAATGTTCGAAACTTTTGTTTGATTTAAAAAAAAAAACAGAACAATAACAAAAATATTTGACTTGTCAACTATTCGTCGCAGACATTTGTGCGTCTGTTCCATTGGATGGAATCTGGTGCCTTTGGAAAATTAATTGATAAGTTGTGGAATAAGGCGTGTGGTATCGTCAGCGATAAATTACCAAGATATTTAGAAAGCTCTTTGTTGACGCCAACCAATTGCCGCATCTCATTATCCTGCTCGTCTGTAATTTGTCTCCTCACCTACAATAGCCCATGGAGACAGTGAACGAGCTCCAACGCTAATTAATGGATCGGTTGGCTGAAATATGAAAAGTGGGTTCGAACAAACACGTAAAATAAAAACGTATCGTCGTGTGCTTTCGTCTAATGGCATGTTGCTTTTCGATATTACACAAAGTAGCGTTGAAATTAATATATGCACTTCTAATTGCATATACATGATGTGAAACCTCGTGAAATAACGCTAAATCGAACACATTTACTAGCGAAATTGTCAGGCACACACGTACTTTTAAGCTACCGAGATGTAATTATTGCACGCGTTGTCTTCACATTAACCTTTTATTTGAAAATCGGTTAGTAATAAATTATGGATAAGGTACTAAGTACAATCTTTTCCGGTAGAAAAAAAAAAAAAAGATGATTTCATTTTTTTTTACCTTCTTAGTCAGTGTGAAATACAATATCATTTTTTCACATTATGTATATAATTACGGTAAAATCCATTAGAACAAACTGCTCTAAGTTCATCAACAGTTGTCAGCAGTTGTTCTTTTCTAATTGTTTCTAAAAAAAATACGTTGTAGCAAACGGTTAAAGGTCTGGTTAAATAACTTTAAATATTTTATTAAAATATCAGACAAATAGAATTTAAAACGAAAATTTGAAACCGTTTAAGTTAAAATAAATACTCGGAAACCTTCAGTCGAAATGGTCAAATATGTCTGTCTATTGTTATGGTCTGGGTAATATTTGTAGCTTGCTTCTATATTCAACGTATGGCGGCGAGTGAGGACTTTACGTGAAACTTCAGTTGATTCTTCATTTGTTAACCATTGGAGACGAACGTGTTTTGAAACATAACAATCGTAATTAGTTCTAGACTTATTAAAAACCGTCCTGTACTAAACACACAGATATTAAAAAATGGGTTGAGCTATCACCAAAACGAAATCACCTTTCAAATTAGGACGTCATAGTCTTAAGTTGAGCGTGTCAGAGGTTAAAAAGGCTTTTCCTTAAGAAAATTTATACTGTAACAAAACCTCTTTTATAGCTTAAAGATTTTCTCTACATTAAAAACTTATTTCTATTATTAAGCATCATTTGCGTGTATAAATTAAATGAGCCTGTTCTGTTTCCCTTTCTTGCGACTTGATGGGTTTATCCTCACATCTTCATGTAACCTCATATTGATGAAGGATCGTGAGAAGGAAGAGTCCATTTTCAGAGAACAACGTACAGATATTTGTTTCTTACATATTTCCATTCAGAAAGTCAGTAGCTTGGAAGTGTACTCTTACAAACCACTTAGATGTGCCTACACAGAAAATATCAAACTATACCTAACGTGGGAGCCTACACATCAAGCTATACCTAACGTTGGAGCCTACACATCAAACTATACCCAACGTGGGAGCCTATACAGGAAATATCAAACTATACCCAACGTGGGATCCTATACATAGAATATCAAACTATACCCAACATGGGAGCCTATACCCAACGTGGGATCCTATACATAGAATATCAAACTATACCCAACATGGGAGCCTATACCCAACGTGGGATCCTATACATAGAATATCAAACTATACCCAACATGGGAGCCTATACCCAACGTGGGATCCTATACATAGAATATCAAACTATACCCAACATGGGAGCCTATACCCA
>NW_013669579.1:14272-33616 GCF_000517525.1 Limulus polyphemus | reverse complement strand
AAATTACTTTAATTTAGTTTAGAGGATAGAATCCGAAATAGACCAATAGGTCCCATGTTGTCCCAAAACATTATGTTATGTTAGCCAACGTGTGAGCCTAGACAGAGAATATCAAACTATATCCAACGTGGGAGCCTATACAGGAAATATCAACCCGTACCCAACGTGGGAGCTTATACAGGAAATATCAAGCTATACCCAGCGTGGGAGCCTATATAGGAAATATCAACCCGTACCCAACGTGGGAGCTTATACAGGAAATATCAAACTATACCCAACGTGGGAGCCTAGACAGAGAATATCAAACTATACCCAACGTGGGAGCTTATACAGGAAATATCAAACTATACCCAACGTGGGAGCCTAGACAGAGAATATCAAACTATACCCAACGTGGGAGCCTATACAGGAAATATCAACCCGTACCCAACGTGGGAGCTTATACAGGAAATATCAAGCTTTTCCCAGCGTGGGAGCCTAGACAAAGAATATCAAAATTATACCCAATATGGGAACATGTACAGAAAATTTTATTTATTAATTATTGTTTTGTTGTTTTTTTTTGTCATGAAGCAAAGCCACATTGGACTATTTGCTGTGTCCATCGCGTGGTAAGTCCGTAAACAAACAGGGGTGAAACGATAACCAACTTTTGATTCTATACATAAAGTATCAAAACTATACTAAATATGGAAGCCTATATAGAGAGAGAGTACCAAAAGTACACCCAGCGTGTGATTCTATATAGAGTTTTCCAAAGAATTTAAAATTTCTATCGTTCTTCCTGAGGTATTATCTATTGAATGATAGGCTCTCTGCTATCCATCCCCTTGTTTTATATTTCTGAGTATTCGTTTTCAAGATGATTCCAGTATTAAATGTATGCAAGTCCAAGTGTTCATTATCTTGATGATCTTACGAAGACTTGACGAAAATTTCAAGATTATCCTCGTCTGTTAGTATGAATCTTTCCCTTTTTCATATTCATCAATGTTCTATCAAGTGCGAATATCATTTTGTTTCGGTACTGGAGTCTGGGTTTTCAACCAAGACTTTAGAATATTTTAAAAGCCCCATAATTAGACCATAAGCATTGTTAAGACAACAAAAATAGGGGTAAATATAAATTCAATGAAGTTCATCCAATATCGAAACAGTCCTTATAATCTGATGACGGTTTCAGTATAGATTCCGAGAAACCAGAAATAAACATAACTGAAGATGATGATGAAATATCTGAATATCTGAATGGAAATAATGAACTATTGAATAACTTATACATGCAATTAAAAAAAATGTCTTTACTCTGAAGATTTTTTTCCCTTTTCAGACGTTTTTTCACCAACTTCTTAATATTTTTCTTTTAGCAAGTAAAAAAAAAAACCCGATGAATAACGAATAAGTATTATTATTCACACATGTTATATAAAGTTTGAATGTTTAATCTGGATTTATGAGTTTGAAAAAAAATTCTATCGAGACCTTTGTACCCAACTTTTTATCCATTGTGCTTTATTTATAAGTAAACATATATATATTATTAAAAACTAGCTTATTGTTTGTTTGTTTGTAATTAAGCACAAAGCTACACAATAGACTATCTGTGTTCTGCCAACCACGGGTATCGAAACTCGGATTCTAGCGTTGTAAGTCTGTGCCACTGGTGGGGGGGGGGCAACTAGCGTATAACCCGTCAAAAATTACGGGGCAAGTTTTACCACCCCCACCCCATAGTATGACCTAACCTCACATTATAAATAAATAAATGTTGTCAATAAAGGCAGTCAAACGTTGGTTAATTCCTTTGTGAACCAGTCAAAATTAAGATCATTCGTGTGATGAATTCGTGGCGTATTCATAAAATAATTATTGGTAAAAATCAGTGAGCTTAACAACTAAATACGGATAGAAAACGAGCGCGTTTTGGTAACACTACGTTCCAACAATGGTTATTTTATGTAATGTTGCTTAGCAACAAAAGTATAACCTAATGTTGTTGTTAGTCTACGTGCTTGGTCCAAAATAATTATAAACAAATAAGGATTATAAAATGAAAAAAGTAGATAAGGCCTATTTTGATTTCTCTGGTTTCCCCAGGTATGCTACTAGGTAACCATGGATAACGTATATGATTTTGGTTGTGATGATAGCTAGCTGCTGGAGTTGTCATATCATGCTTTATTAGATATGGTTGCCAGTTCCAGTACCACGTCTTTGGTTGCATCTGATGAACAATCGACAATGTAACTTAATTAGCGGGATTTCTGACCACTTAGGAACTCTAAAATATATTGTTTAATAGAATATGGATTGTAAACCTCATAATCAACCATGACATCACGTGCTGTATAAAAGTTCATACATTTTTAAATCCCTTTTCCTGAGGAAAAAAGACATCCCTTTATCAGGTTTTTCCGATTGTTAGAGTGTTTTATAAATACTTTAGTTCGTCGTTACACAACGATAATATTCCTATATCGTTAAGGCATATGAAGGTTTCCATCTATGGTTAAGTAAGTAAAATTTAAATGTGATTCCATTAGAATGGAAAAATAATAATACTCAAGAAAAACTGGTGTATATAGATTTCGAATTGTGAAACGTTATTTATGTGAGACTTATTACACAATGATTCATTCACATGTTGACATTTTTTTAGCTGATTGAGGAGCCCTCAAGTAAGAGAAAAAGATTGGAGTAGGACACTTCACCAGAATGGAAATTTTAACTTGTCTATTATGATTGTAGATGTGAGGATCCTATAAAGTAAGGCGATATTGGATTAGTTAACTGATATTAGAGCAGGATATTGAATTAGCTACTGATTTAATATAAGAGCAGGAACATTGGATTAGCTGCTGATTTAATATAAGAGCAGGAACATTGGATTAGCTGCTGATTTAATATAAGAGAAGGAACATTGGATTAGCTGCTGGTTTAATATAATAGCAGGATATTGGATAAGTTACTGAGTAAATGGAAAAGCTTTCTTAAAGAGAAAGAGGAATTGATAGAACGTTTTCCATTTGCAAACATGTACTGTTATGTTTTATGATTTAAGACAATATTGTATTTTCAATATTGGTGAATCCAGTAAGATCAAAGCTAGTCTACTTATACGTATCATTTTCCTTATGGATATGGTAATGCAAAATATTTTCACGATTTAGACTAAATACTTGCATATCCATTTACCTCCCTCGTGGGTATTCCCGCCATTTTTGAGCATATAAGATAAAAGCACCGATCCGCTTGTTGCAGTGCAGCTGAAGTGTGTTGATTTTCACGTGCCTAAGAGTGACCCTTATCTTTTGGAAGGTTACATTATAAGACTTTTTGACACAAAGTTCTATTATTCCGTGATTTAAGAATTATGTAAAGAAAGGAATTTTAGCGTTTTGGAAAAAAGGGGTACATGTAGTGCTAAAGCGCATCAGTAAAGCAAGGTAAATAAAACAAAAATTAATTATATGTAACTAAAAAGATTGGTAATCAGTTGTTGAGTAGCCTGGTGTGTGAAGCTATCAGCTGGTGTGATATTAAGTGTCGTCTTAGACACCAGATTACATTTGATAGGACTTGTTTCAGTTTTGGTATGTAATTATGGATATACTAGAAAACAAAACAATGTACTTTATGTATAGCTTCCATTACTACTTCATCTAGCACTACCACATGAGACTGTGTTCTAAAGTTCTATGAAACACTAATCGCGCTCTAATCGTGTACATTCCTATAGTCGTTTGTTCTTTGGCATAAACGGGTTGACACTGGGTAGTTTTTCCACAGAGCTGCAAAGAAATGCTAGCAGACCATTTCCATTGTGTTGCCTTCCCTAAAATTCTGAAGTATGATTAAATATGACCATCTTCATTCAATGAAAGACAATAGGGAAAGTTCAGCGATTCTGTTCACTTTCATACAATCTCCATCTGCTTGAATGAATCGTGTTATTTATTGGTCAGAAGGACATCATGACATTCACTGCCTATTAGTAAAGTCCAGACAGCTCACGTATTTGGTTAAATATCATCTCATGCCATTCTGAGCAGATCGTTACACAACTGGGCAAAAAAATAACTACTGTATCTTCCTACATCGGTAGACAAATGTAATCTAGAGGTAACTAATTTAATACAACAAAGAACTACAGTTGTCAAAGACAATTTATACATTTCCTGTTGCTTTTGGATGTTTAATTAAGTAAAAAGTACTTTATTTTGTAACTTATGAATAGGCAGTGAAGCTATGGCTAAATATTACTGAAAACTTTTGCCTGTATAAACTCAATTAACTTCTTCATAGGTCGTTTAATTTAAGTTAAACATCTTTCTAGCCATTCCTGTCCTTAAGTGAATTCGAAGTTCCCGTGTCATTAGACAGCAAGAAGGTTCTAGCTGCCAATGTTAGATTATCGTGTCTTTTTTTTTCCTCAACAGCCCAACGTTGGCAGAGCACTGACTAAATGACCATAGTCAATATGATATCAACATTTGATATTAATTATATAGTTTGCTCTTTTTGCACTCTTATAAGATAGATTAATGGGATTTTACTGTATATCTTCTAGGAACCCAAATCATAGTTCTGAAATCCAGAGTTCTACCACAAGGTTAATCCGCATCCACCTTGAACACAGCATGTGATATAATCATGATCTCAAACGTGTACATTATTTGTTCTATAGACAACACGTGACCATAATTCATCTGTTAATTTAGCGTAACAAAACACACACACATACATTAATTTTAAAGCAAGCGCTTGTACTATTTTTGACAAAGGCAATGGGGTAGCACTGAACAGTGACCTCTACAATAGATAGATAAGTGTTGATTACTTATACTTTAGCTCAGTTACTTATGTTTTATACTTATACGTGTTTTGATAAGAGAAAAGGTTTGTTTGTTTGTTATGAATTTCGCGCAAAGCTACAAGCTACACAAGAGCATTCTACACTAGCCATCCCTAATTTAGCAGACTAAGACTAGTCATCACCACCCACCGCCAAAACTTGGGCTACTCTTTTACCAACGAATAGTGGGATTGACTGCACATTATAACACCCCAACGGCTAAAAGGAGCGGGTATGTTTGGTGTGACAGGGATTTGAACCCGTGACCCGCACCCTAATCACCTGGCTATGCCGGGCCCAAGATTAAAGGATTTTAATAATAATCATAATAAGAAGAAGAAGAGGGAAGAAACATTTTTCCATAAAACCTTTACATTCACAGGTCGATATCCTGTTTTTCGTATTATTGTTTATCTAATATTAATTAACAAGCTGCTATCCAATTAGGTATTTTCCAAATCATAGGACCAATACTATAAGAGCATTTGGCCTATGATGTACCAACAAATCGACCTCCAGCCAGTATTGGCCCAACATTGATCTATTATCTGTGATAAGCATTGTTGACCAATTTTCTTACCAGAAGACAACTTGAGACAGAAGAGAACAAACGAATGTGTCAAAACTAGTTTCACTAACTTCAATTATTCACATAGTTTGTTCCATTTACTAGATTTTAACCCTTACAGATAATTTGTGTTATTTTATTACCTTCAACTATGCTATTACTAACATGGCTTCTTTCAATATTAATTTTTTTCACACCCATATTGTGCCCCAAAAGAGTGCTTTCAGAGCTTGCAGCCATGACAAGATATGCACACAGTGGAAAATATCAATATTATGTGGCCAAGTTCTTCCGAATTTCACCTTGAATTGGACCCGTTTCATGGCTTGGTTCTCTACCGAGATACTTCTTCTAAACTATATATAATTATATCCCAAATACAGAGCTTGTAAGAGTCTAAATCCTTGATGACATTATGAACTTTGCAGCAGATCCTGCATTGTCTGTTTGTGGCCCAAATCTTTCAGGTAACAATGATGGTTGGCTCATCTGCTTAATCTCACCATTCAATGTTTAAGGTAGTAAAGCAGTCATCTATATCTGTTCCACTGAGCCTACCAGTCCACAGAGCCAACAACGGTAGAGACACAGGCCTTTAAACCCATGATTACAACAATGATTGTTGGCTCATCTACTTAACCTCGCCATTCAATGTTTAAGGTAGTAAAGCAGTCAACTATATCTGTTCCACTGAGCCTACCAGGCAACAATGATGGTTGGCTCATCTGCTTAACCTCACCATTCAATGTTTAAGGTAGTAAAGCAGTCATCTATATCTGTCCCACTGAGCCTACCAGGCAACAATGATGGTTGGCTCATCTACTTAACCTCACCATTCAATGTTTAAGGTAGTAAAGCTGTCATCTATATCTATCCCACTGAGCCTACCAGGCAACAATGATGGTTGGCTCATCTACTTAACCTCACCATTCAATGTTTAAGGTAGTAAAGCTGTCATCTATATCTATCCCACTGAGCCTACCAGGCAACAATGATGGTTGGCTCATCTACTTAACCTCACCATTCAATGTTTAAGGTAGTAAAGCTGTCATCTATATCTATCTCACTGAGCCTACCAGTTCACAGAGCCAACAACGGTAGAGACACAGGCCTTTAAACCCATGATTAGCAGTCTCCGAATTCAGCTCAATTTCAGGTCCTTAGGGCATGTTCTTTAGAACAGCGATTTACCATGGCTAAAGCATTATTGGCTTGTTTTGTTGATCCCTGAGTTTCTGATTATATATACGCCATAGTCTTCATTTTTAAAAGATTCACCACCAAATCTTGGTATTTACTGACTAATCCATCTGGTGATGAACATCAGGGGAGAACGATGCCAATAGTTGGTGAGTATAAAAAATACCTCCCTTCAAGATTTCAGTATGACTTCAGTCACTGATGTCCCATCAATAGTATGCCATCAGTGTCCTCTCCTCTACACAAAGAAACATAGGCTAGTTAACTGTTACTATTAACTAGTGGGTGGGTATTATCAGTTGGAGATCAAATGGAAATTCCCTGGTGAGTTTATTCCAGTAGACCACTTCATTATCAAAAGAGGGTTTTTTAGATACATCAAGTGTGTCTTCTTCAAGAAGAAACACAAATTTTTCAACTAATTAAAGAAATGGGAATTGTCTATAATTGTCTAGTTATTGTCTATAACATATGTTTTCATTTTCACATTCCTACCAAAACCATAACCAGGTCACATTGATACAAAAATGTGTTTCCTTTAGAATATGGTTTTACAATTAAAGGATAAGTGCACACAGGTAACTTGATACTTCTAATATCAATAAGATTTAATATGTGACAAGTAAATAAAGTGGGTGTACGTGAGAAAAAGAAAAATACAATTTATAGAATGCAAATGTACCTTTCAAATGCATAAAGGCGGAAGAAATGCAAATGATACAATTATTGAATAAAATGAGGAGAAAAGGAAATGTGAGTTTAAGATAAGTAAACTTAGATAAATGAAAAGAAGCTGAATTGAATATGGAGTCTAAATAAATATTTAACTAAACAGAGATACTTGAAAACAGTAAACCACTGTATGGAAAAAAGAACGAAGACTTATAAAAGGATTAATAAAAGATTTTCAAAAATATTAAAGCTTATAAACAAGGTGGAGTTTATTATATAAACCTACTGTAATAAATGGGGTCATTATAAAACACATTAACTATATTTAAACATGATTACTATAACGATGCCTGGTGAATATATTAATGATAAGTGTAAATGATACATTAATCCTATTGATATATGCCCTATTTAATACAGCATATATGCATTTAGTGTATATAAAATACTGGCAACAGGATCACATAGTTTACATCAGACATACTCCACATTAATTTATGATGAATGTATTTTACTTATTATATTAACGTATCATGTATATAGTACCGTTACCATATTAACTTAAGGTCTATATGACATGAAGGTGATATTAATAGTATATACAACAGCTGTCTCTATTAACGTGTGATTTATATAACATCCTGATTATATTAAAGTAAAGTGCATGTAACCCAAAGCATATATTAATATATTGTGTGTATAAACGAATGACTATGTTAGCGTATCATGTATAATTCGCTGAATATATATCAATGTATGGTTTATAAATAGCTTACTATAAAAAATATGGTGTATACAACAGCTGACTTTATTAATGTATCGTGTGTACAACAGGAGACTATATGACCTATGGTGTATCGATGATGTCATAGTTACACAAAGTGTCACCAGAGGGTGCTTACGCATTGCGATGATATCACTACAGACGATAACGTCAGAGAAGTGGCACCAGAGGGCGCATTGCTAGGGATGCATTGCTAGGCTACCAGGACAGTCCCAACATGTAATCAGTGGCTATATTTAATTATGTTATATAGTCGGTTTATGTATAAATCACAAATTCATTTGCTTTATATTTAATCATACGTTTTTACATTACCTGCCCTTTTATATGTAAATCACTTACCATCCTGAAAAGGATGCTTCTAAAATTTAAATAGTATATATATATATATATATATTTGGTAAAACATAGCAACGTTATTTTTTAATATGACTGAAAAGAAACATTAATATGTCAAAGGAACACAGAAATTAGGTTTACAAGCAAAGAAATATGTGTAACAATATACTTACATTTAAAGGCTGGTCCATCATCCTTTCTTCCATGTAGCAGATTTGAATGAACTTTAGATTGCTTGTTGTAGACTGATATTAAAAACTAGGATATGTCTGAACTTGTAACCAAGCATATCAACACTAGTCAGAAATAGCTAACTCTGTCACCATTTGAATACATGAAAATATAATTCATTGTATTGTATAATAAAATCATAACTTTTATACATTTCACATGTTGATTGTTTACTGATTTTTAAATTCAGTGACATACAAGAACTCTAGTTAATCTATGGTGAACATTAAATGTATGTAGAAAATATATGATTATGTAGAGTTTGAAAGGTTTAATTTCAATAATAAGTATAATGTAACTACATAAATAGCGACAATATATTATAATTTTCTTGTTAAACTTTTGTTTTCGTAAAATTATTCCGTCATATTGATCACCCTTTTCTTTTAGTAAAACAGTGAGTCAGATGGTGTTTAAGTTCAAACAAAAGCATCATTTGTTTTAGCGAACACAAAAAGTCAAAAGCTTTTCTAAACTTGATGTCATGCCTTGTATATTTTCTAAAATCAAACTTTATTGAGCTGGTCAGTGGTCTTGAATATCAAACACGTGAAATGTCAGGGAGTTAGCATATAGGCTATATGCAGTTAGTAAGAAATAAGCTCTACTAGAGAAAGAAGCAACAATAGTTATTGTTATTTATATAGATCCTGTAAACTCAACTGATGTATAAAGCTAAACACGAAAATAAGTATCCTTTTCAGGACAAATCGTCTGATATATAGCAACACTGATTTTAGTTGTTATCATAACATTGTTTTGTATCCATGAATTATATTTTCAGAGTCTATGTAAATTATAACATGAGATAATTAAACTGAACTTTTGACTGATGGTTCACTATCATTTGTAATCTATATAAACTCTTACATACGGAATTGGAATGAACATAATTTGTATGAACGCTAATCCAATAAAATTATATACTATGATGCTTATAGTACTTGCAGTTTTGGTAGGTATGTATGATAGCATATTGGGCTATGATGAAAAGTGAATTCTATATAAGGACATTGAATTGTATAATTTATGTTGCCAAACATTTTTTAAAAGAATCACTTGATCTATAATTAAAGGTCATTATGATCATTTGGAAAACTAATAAGTTTAAATGAAAGATATAGAAAGATAATTTCTGGTTTGTAGAAATGAAAACATTATTTGGTTTAGGCAAACAAAAGTATTATAAATAAATATTGTGTCAAGAACTTTTTATTATGTTAAATGAATAATAATTTTATGTGTAATTAAATCTAGCCTTGGATGACATGTTGAGACAATGAGCTCATCATCCTCTATTTATGGACACACAATCTGTATGTGTGTGACCATGTGACGACCTTTGTTTTTCCTAACAGTCAAAGTTTATTGAGCTTGACACCAGTGCCCACACTGATTGTATGATAGGCCACGTGACAACCTCCTAACAAACAGTGTCTTAACGTTAGACATTCTCAATGTTTTATAAAATTTTAATCTTCAAGGAAATGTTCTATATAAAATGGATGTGTAAACAGTAACTCATTCCTTTATTATTTTTAGTTGTAGCAAAATGAATTACTACAGATGTTAAAATATGAATGACATAGAGAATTAAAATAAAACTAAACAGGTAAAAGAGTAAGTTTGTATGTTAAATAAGCATCCTTATCAGGATGATAAAAGTATGTTTTAATAGTTGTCTCGTTGAAATAAAGGTTTTACTTGTGAAAGCAAAACAGCAGGTTTCTTCAAATCCTATGGAGACTAGGATTGTTGTTAAAGTAATGGTTCTACCTGTAATTTTAAGACATAATTAAATCTAGACATTGATGATGTAATCACACGTGAAAGTATCGTAACACTATCTGCTCTTGTAAAACTTATTTAACTTAAAACTATAAGGTAACATGCGTAAAATGAAATATTATATGGATAGCATAAGGGCAAATTAGTGAAAATGTATGATAGTATTGAATATATTATACATTACCATTGCCAACAGTTGTCGAAATGATAATCCTTATATAAATTTGGATCCCACAAAGATATTGATGATATGGTTGTTCGTGATTTTGTTACAAAACGTTTTCGCATAAATACATCCTTAATGAATGTGTCTTTTTATGTAGATCATATTGCAAAATCTTTATTGTGGAATAATTAATAAATGTTATAAAGAAGTATTGTGCCCACAATTTTTTATTATGTTACATGTAACTGAATCAAGACATTGTTCACACATAGAAAATAAGCTCATCATCCTCCGTTTATAGAAACACCACTCTTATCACAAAGACAAATTAGTGAAACAATAAGTTTTATGCTAAATTACTTAGAGATTTAAGTAAGCGTCCTTTTCAGAATGATAAGTGAATATAGAACTAATGAATTCGTGATTTATATATAAACTGACTGTAGAACATAATTAAATCTAGACATTGATTACATGTTGAGACATGTATGATGATCTCATCATGATTGTGGTTCTACTTCATGGAACTATGAAATCATGCCCATCTGTCATGGCGGCATAAAAACGTACCTTCTCTGTGCCACTTTGTAGACATCATCACATTGAGACAGCACTCTCTGGTAACACTTTGTATAACTATGACATTATCGTTTACCCCATTGTTGACACATGTGTGGCATCGTATGGCAGTGAGGCATGCTATCCCTGAGGTAACAAGTTGACTATATCAATATATGGTTCCTACATCACTGTGATAAAATTAACATATGATGTATAAAAATGACAATATTAAGGTATGGTGTATAAAAAATAACAACATCAACGTATGATGTTTATAACACGATGACTGTATTAATAAATGATGTATACAATACGATGTTTATAATAACATATAGTACATACAATATGATGACTATATTAAAGAATGGTGTATAAACACCTGACTATATTAATGTATGGTATGTATAACAGGATAACTATATTAATGTATAGTGTGTACAATACGATGATTATATAAAGTGCATAGACAACTAACTATATTAATAAATAGTTCTAATGTATGGTGTGTACAAAACAATGACTATAGTAGCGTATGGTGGCTATGACATAGTGATTGTTTTAAAGTATGGTGTGTACAATACGATTACTATATTAACATATGGTGTATAAGCAAATGATTATATCAACATAAGGTGTTTAAAACACGATAACTATATTAACGTATAATGTATACAAAACGATCATATATCAACGTATAGTGTGTACAAAACGAAGGTTTTTTTAAGGAGTGGTGTATAAACAACTGACTACATTAACGAATTATGTTAATGTATGAAGTGTACAGCATTAGGGCTATGTTAATTGTGTGATGTGTAGAACACGACGAATATGATAATGTATGGCATTGCGAGATAGGGAATTCTATTTTTTTATTATGGTTTTGTATATCATTCCTCATATCGTTTAGTTTGTCTATGAATTTTTAGTTATTATGAAACATTAACTCACCTTCTAGCTGATCACGTTTATTTTGAGTAAATATGCATGTATTAAAAAAATGACACCAGCTTCACTAGCGGTGACTAACAGATATTATTAATGTAGCAAAATATTATGGAAATTTATGATCACAAGAGATGTTTCTCGTGACCTAATGGAGTGAATAAATACTCTGCCATAAGCTTAATAAACTGAGTCGAGAGACAGTTAGTGAATTATAGTTAGGGAATTATTGTTGTTTGTCACTCGATATTGTTACTAATATAAAAAGGTGATTTGGGATTTTTTTGGGAGTGGAATCAGGTTTTTCTTCTTCTGTTTCGTTTTCCAGATTCCATTATTTGAAGTAATTAATATTAATATTTATGTTTTATTGCTCATTAACATAAATATCAAGTTCTGGCCAGGCAAGTGTTTATTAACTGTGTTTTAGTAACTACTAAATTATATTCCAAGTACTGTTACAGTTTAATAAATTGATTTTTTTGGTTGTATCCTGTTTGTAGCGACGTGTTGTTTTAGACCGTTACATTGGCACCCGAACAGGGACCCTTTTTCATAAAAGTTGAGTTGTGACTTTGGATTGTTTGTTTCTCAATTCAATGTCCAGTGACAAATTCAGCAATAATGTAAGTTCAGTTAAATATAAGCTAACTTGTGTTGAAAAATAACTGTGTTACTATGGAAGTTAGTGAATCTGATATGGTAAGCTTGAAGCATACTGTGTTAATATTGACAGAATAGGTGGAAATGGTAACATGCACGACTACTGAACCACTAGCGAGAGAACCTAAGATCCCTCCCCTCAAACTTTGAGCGTCCATTCTACTTATATACCTGTGGAAAATTCATCGATTTACGTCACTGCTTTCAACTCACCACCCCTGCCTGTTGAGAAGTTCAACAGTAAGTTGGATTTTAATGTCTTGGGTTTTTTTAAAAGTTTAGAAAGGCATTTTTATATGCATGAAGTACTTGAGAAGGCTTTCGGATCAGAAATGGTTTTCAAACACTGGAGAGAATTTATAGAAATGTTGAATAATTTGTACCCAGGGGTGTTAGACAATATCTAATTGGCTAAGGAAGTGCCACACTAATGCAGGGGAGTCAGTTGAGACGTTTATTTGGAAAACTGTGAAAATGTATGAATTATGGAACCCTGAAACTACAGAAAGATAAATTATGAAGTGTATAATATCACAATAACATGTTTCTTTACAACAATACTCGGAATGCCACTTTGTTATATCTATTGTTGATGTGCTTAAACTTACAAGAAGGTACGAGCATCGCGGAATAATAAACAAACTTTTGATAGTGAAGTGATTAAAACTGAGCATTGTAACAGACCTGTATGATGATATACTTGTAATCAAAAAGGGCAGTTAAATATGCATTGTCCCACGAAAATCATATATCTAAATGGGAAACAAAGAAACAGAGGACAGCGATCGAGAAATGAGATCAGGGATCAAAGAAGGGGGTTTTGAGTCCTGTGAAAGTAAAAACCCTCAATTAACTAATTAACAACAACTAAAACGGATCTGCCCCACCTAACCCTATAAATTAATGGTGTGAAAGATACTGAGTCAGGTTATTCAGTCTAAATGAAAGTATATAACCACAAATCAAGAGAAATGATCCTACACTTCAACAAAAATCTTGGAGTAACGATAACTGTGTCTTGTTAGTGAAATGACTAACGTCAGCCGCTAGAAATGTTTGTAGCAAACCTATTGATAACAAATAGCATTTTGGACCAATGATTTGTTATTGTTAAAGATTTGGTTGTATCTATCTTATTGGATTAGACTTCATTCAGCAAAACGAAGCAACCCTTAACTTCTTCACAAATGTTCTTGAACTAAATGTGGCATGTGTTAGGCATGACTCAGAGACTGAAAAGATACTGATTGAAGAAGTACAGTGGTCACATAAAACTAAGAACAATTAAAGTATCTTGAGTTGAAATAAGCAGATATTTTTAACAATCAACTTGGCCTCACGGATTTGTTTGAACATAGTATTGTAACCATTAATAATAATAAGCTAGTGTTTAATAAACCTTATCGTTATTCTCCCACTAAATTACAAGTGCTACATGATCAAGTGGATGAAATGGTACGTGGTGGGTTAACCGAACCTTCCTCTTCTTCTTGGACTTCTCCAGAAGAAGACTAATGCTTTGAGGTTCTATGTGGGCTACAAGAAGTTAAATCAAGTTTCAGAATCTGACCACTATCCATTGCCACATGTAAGTGATATTTTGAATGCTTTTTTCAGGGGCAACCTGTATCTGTACATTTGACTTATCAAGTAGATATTGGCAAATGCTTGTTTAAATAGAAGATCGACATAAAACGTCTTTTAAAGTGATGCCTTTTGGTCTTAAAAATACACTTGCCACCTTCTAAAGACTTATGGATATGCCTTAGCAGGAGCAACTGAATGTTCCGAGGTTTGTATTCATGATATTATAGTGTTTTAACTCCCATTTGAAGGACCTTGAATTGCTTTTCTACAAGATATGTGCAGCTAATCTTACTGCAGAAATTTCTAAAAGCAAATTTTGCCAACCAGAAGTATCATATTTGAAATGGTTACAGACAGCTCTGAAGTTAACTGGTAGAATGGTACATTAGTCATTATAATTACAGCACTTAACATTTGAAGTACTTCATAGAAAAGGATACCTGATGCCCTTTCTAGACATCCTACTGATCCCTCAGAAGAAACTCCAGAATTGGACGTCAATAAGTATTTTACCCTTATCAATATTAACATTGGAGAACAACTGGCTACTAAACAAGCTAAGGATTATGAATATAAGCATATATAGTTATATTTGAAAACTGGACTATTGCCAAAGGATTCTACTATAATTGAAGAGACTGTAAGTAGATCCAAACACTACGTCTTGAATGATAATATTCTTTATTACACAAAAATGGTTGCTTGTAATGGTGAATTCAGACCAGTTACTCCCAAAACATTGAGACTCGTGATGTTAATTGAACTGCGTGATCATCCTATGGCTGGTCATCTAGGTGTCCGAAAAACAATAGACAAATTATCCAGACGTGGTTATTGGCCCTGGTATGAGAAAGGACATTAAAAATTATGTTTATGAAAACACTAAAGTTGATCACAAGTGGCCAGCTGGATTTATGCAAAGCATTAAACTAACGACACATAATAGGAGTAGACATCATGAGACCATATCCTAAGTCTAGGAGAGGAAATATCCTTTTGTTGGTTGTGACAGATTATTTCAGTAAATGGGCTGAATTATATTCTCTCAAACAAATAACTGGAAAGGGGATTTTCAAAAAACTAATTAATTAATACATGTGTAGATATGGTATTCGTAAGATTCCTGTATCTGATAATGGCCTACAATTTGTGTCTGATTTGACAGATGGAACTTCTAAAGCTATAGGAATTTAATACATCTTTACAACTCCATATCATTTTCAGTCTTACATAACTGAAAGTGTAAATAAAAATATTGGTAGAATGATATCTGCTTACATTGAAAAAAGATAACCGAACTTGGGATAATCATTTATCTAAATTACTTTTAGTCATTTAAACTTCAAAAGATGAGTCTACAAGTTACACACCAGCCACACTTCACTTGGGACATGAGATCTTCTTTCTTTGAGTCCGACTGACGAAATACCAAACAGCACCTCAAACCATTCATGAACAGCAGAATTACAAGATGTCATACAGAAGACAAGATCCGAAGTTGAAAAGGCTCAGAAGCGACAGCGACAAGCCTACAACCGTAAGGGAAGCCCAGACACATTTTAAGTAGATGATTTAATATTATTAAGGACACATCATTCATCTTATGCAGTAAATACTTTTATTGCAAAATTTGCACCGAAGTGAAATGAGCCACTTGAAGTTACGAAGTGTTCTACTTCATTAGTGTATGAATTAAAATATCCTAGATCAGGTGCAGTTATAGGACGATTTCATATTTCTAAAATAAAGATATATATATATATAAAATTAGTCAGTGATAATTGTATCGACTGTAAGGAAGATAGTAATCGTCCTAGGTGGTTGCAGCAAACCTAAAATGTCGACTAGAGAAGACTTGGAGGTTGTTCCCACACAAAACAAGGGACTTCTGCTGGTGTGTCCAATTCTCGTCCTTCAACGGATCCTGCTCATGACTTACCTCTGTCTTCTCCTCACTGGATTATCGTAGTTAGCAGGACTTCAAAGTGTTAAACTTCCGGTAATCCGAAATAGAACCGGAAGCTATAGAAGATCTAACCGAAGATTCAAAAACATGAATTGTATTTTTTCTTGTAAAATATCTGTATTTAAACTGTAAAGGATTTTTGATGATACTATAAAGAGAGAATTAAAAGTAAGGCTACGAAAATTGGGATATTTTATAGAAATTATTAATTATTTTTTGTTATGGGTTTGTTTATCGTTCATTTATTATTCTTTCTATCGTTTAATTTATCTATGGTGTGTAAAACACAATGACTGTATTAACGTATCGTCTGTAAAACACAATGACTGTATTAACGTATGGTGTGTAAAACACAATGACTGTATTAACGTATGGTGTGTAAAACACAATGACTGTATTAACGTATTGTATGTAAAACACAATGACTGTATTAACGTATCGTCTGTAAAACACAATGACTGTATTAACGTATCGTCTGTAAAACACAATGATTGTATTAACGTATGGTGTGTAAAACACAATGACTGTATTAAAGTATGGTGTGTAAAACACAATGACTGTATTAACGTATTGTGTTTTACACACGATACTTAAATACAGTCACGCTACGTTAATACAATCATTGTGTTTTACAGACGATACGTTAATACAGTCATTGTGTTTTACACACGATACGTTAATACAGTCATTGTGTTTTACACTTGTGTTTACACACCATACGTTCATATAGTCAGTTGTTCATACACAATACGTTAATACGGTTATCGTGATATAGACACCGCACTTTAATACACTCAGTGTTTTATACATACTCGTTAATACAGTCATTATGTTTTACACACGATACTTAAATACAGTCATTGTGTTTTACACACGATACGTTAATACAGTCATTGTGTTTTACACACGCTACGTTAATACAGTCATTGTGTTTTACACACCATACGTTAACATAGTAATTGTGTTTTACACACCATACGTTAATATAGTAATTGTGTTTTACACACGATACTTAAATACAGTCACGCTACGTTAATACAATCATTGTGTTTTACAGACGATACGTTAATACAGTCATTGTGTTTTACAGACGATACGTTAATACAGTCATTGTGTTTTACAGACGATACGTTAATACAGTCATTGTGTTTTACACACCATTCGTTAACATAGTAACTGTGTTTTACAGACGATACGTTAATATAGTAATTGCTGAGTGTATTAACGTATGGTGTGTACAATAACATCACTATATTAAGGAACGATGTATAAACAATGTATTAACGTATGATGTGTACAACAAGAAGTCTATGTTAATGTATAGGGAGTAGAATACCATGACTATGTTAATATACAGGGAGTAGAATACCATCACTATGTTAATGTAGAGGGAGTAAAATATCATGACTATGTTAATGTATAGGGAGTAGAATACCATGACTATGTTAATGTATACTGAGTAGAATACCATCACTATGTTAACGTATACGGAGTAGAATACCAGAACTATGTTAACGTATACGGAGTAGAATACCATCACTATGTTAATGTATAGGGAGCAGAATACCATCACTATGTTAATGTATAGGGAGCAGAATACCATCACTATGTTAATGTAGAGGGAGTAAAATATCATGACTATGTTAATGTATAGGGAGTAGAATACCATGACTATGTTAACTATACTGAGTAGAATATCATGATTATGTTAAGGTACAGGGAGTAGAATACCACAACTATGTTAATGTATAGGGAGTAGAATAGATATTCTACTCCATATACATTAACATAGTTGTGGTATTCTACTCCATATACATTAACATAGTTGTGGTATTCTACTCCCTGTACCTTAACATAATCATGATATTCTACTCCCTATACATTAACATAGTTGTGGTATTCTACTCCCTGTACCTTAACATAATCATGAATGACTATGTTAATGTATACTGAGTAGAATACCATCACTATGTTAACGTATACTGAGTAGAATACCATAACTATGTTAATGTATAAGGAGTAGAATACCATGACTATGTTAATGTATAGGGAGTAGAATATCATGACTATGTTAATGTATAGGGAGTAGAATATCATGATTATGTTAAGGTACAGGGAGTAGAATACCATGACTATGTTAATGTATAGGGAGTAGAATACCATAACTATGTTAATGTACAGGGAGTAGAATACCATGACTATGTTAATGTATAGGGAGTAGAATACCATAACTATATTAATGTACAGGGAGTAGAATAACATGACTATGTTAATGTATAGGGAGTAGAATACCATAACTATGTTAATGTACAGGGAGTAGAATAACATGACTATGTTAATCTATAGGGAGTAGAATACCATGACTATGTTAATCTATAGGGAGTAGAATACCATGACTATGTTAATGTATAGGGAGTAAAATACCGTGATTATGTTAATGTATAGGGAGTAGAATACCATGATTATGTTAATGCATAGGGAGTAGAATACCATGACTATGTTAATGAGTGGCGTATAAATAACTGACTACTTTAACGAATGATGTTCACATATACAAAACGGTGATGATATTAACGTATGGTGTGTACAATAAAACTACTATATTAGCGGATAGAGGAACCAATACGTCTGGCGTTTTAACACTATCTATATGTATATTGTGTTCAATAGTATGACTATATATATGTGTTCTAAATGTGTACAATAGTATGACTATATGCATGTGTTCTAAATGTGTATAATAGTATGACTATATATATGTGTTCTAAATGTGTACAATAGTATGACTATATATGTGTGTTCTAAATGTGTACAATAGTATGACTATATGCATGTGTTCTAAATGTGTATAATAGTATGACTATATATGCGTGTTCCAAATGTGTACAATAGTACGACTATATATGTGTGTTCTAAGTCAAACTCAACAGGGTCTTCTTTCCACGCTAATTTTTCCAAGCCCGTTCCCTATGTGTATATACATATATTGTTAAACAAGACCGATGTCTGTAGGTTTACTTTC
>NW_013669579.1:12885-13296 GCF_000517525.1 Limulus polyphemus | reverse complement strand
AATGACTGTATTAACGTATTGTCTGTAAAACACAATGACTGTATTAACGTATCGTCTGTAAAACACAATGACTGTATTAACGTATCGTCTGTAAAACACAATGACTGTATTAACGTATTGTCTGTAAAACACAATGACTGTATTAACGTATCGTCTGTAAAACACAATGACTGTATTAACGTATCGTATGTAAAACACATTGACTGTATTTAAGTATCGTGTGTAAAACACAATGACTGTATTAACGTATCGTGTGTAAAACACAATAACTATATTAACGTATGGTGTGTAAAACACAATGACTTTTTTAACGTATCGTCTGTAAAACACAATGACTGTATTAACGTATCGTGTGTAAAACACAATGACTGTATTAACGTATCGTGTGTAAAACACAATGACTGTATTAAC
>NW_013669579.1:5695-11885 GCF_000517525.1 Limulus polyphemus | reverse complement strand
GTGTATAATAGTATGACTATATATATATATATATATATATGTGTGTGTGTTGCGTTTTACATAAAGTTGAAGCTCTACCTCACTGTGCAAACTCTGGGCATGTTAGAATATCCACAAACTAGTAATACTGAGGTTCTGAGGTTTCATTACCGTAACACTTAGGGAGTTTGTAAAGTGGGTAAACCTAATC
The DNA here is from genome assembly GCF_000517525.1 of Limulus polyphemus. Taxonomy (NCBI): domain Eukaryota; kingdom Metazoa; phylum Arthropoda; class Merostomata; order Xiphosura; family Limulidae; genus Limulus; species Limulus polyphemus. The sequence goes on along the minus strand of NW_013669579.1, from coordinate 11,695 downwards.
ATTGCTTTCTGTAGAGCTTGTATGTCTCGTTTGTTCCAGTTCCATAGAGCTTGTATATCTCGTTTGTTCCAGTTCTATTCGTGATGCCTTTGAAACAAGAGGTAGATGAGTGATTTGATGTAATGAGTGTTCTCACTGAGCACGCGGTTTACCTCCTACATTTCTTCATCAGAGTAGACGAGCTGATAAAGGGCTGATTATACCAGATATGTGTTAATCACGAGAGGAGTTCTGTTTCTAATACAAACCGAACTCGTGTAAAAGCTGCAGTAGATGTATATATACAATTTTCAATAGCCAGGCCTGTGAAATTTTGGGAACAATTCTAATTTTCTTACGTTGTTAAATGGTGCGTTGAATAGAACAAAATTGTTCTTCAAACGTTTGTTTTATGAGTTTCTTTGAACGTTTATCTAAATGGTGCATTTTGTGATGCTGTAGTATTTATTAGCAATATTTAACTCGCGCTAATCTTTAGGTTCAAATATAAGGTGAATATTAAACAGATTTAGAGATACTTTATACACTTTTAAGGGAAAGACCAATCTTTTAAAGTTGAAATTGAAAAATTATTTTGATTGTCAACGATCGAAACCGAGTTTAGAGCCTCGTGATGGGCAGAGCACAGATAACCCAATGTGTAGCTTTGTGCATAACTACAAACAAACAAACCTTTGATCGATTTAGGCAATATCTGCTCCCCCAGTGGCACAGCGGTATGTCTGCGGACTTACAACGCTAGAATCCGGGTTTCGATACCCGTGATGGGCAGAGCACAGATAGCCCAATGTTTAGCTTTGTGCATAACTACAAACAAACAAACCTTTGATCGATTTAGGCAATATCTGCTCCCCAAGTAGCACAGCGGTATGTCTACGGACTTACAACCCTAGAATCCGAGTTTCGATACCCGTGGTAGGTAGATCACAAACAAACAAACAAGTAATATCTTTGTGACACGTGAAAAAAATATCCGAATGATTAATTTCCAATTAATTATCAATGCTTGTATAAAACTGTTACCCAATACAAAAACTACGAACGACAACAACGTTGAATGTATATACATATATATATAATTTTCTACGCTGGTAAGCAAACGGCTTTACCAAAATACTGTTATTTCTAGGCCATTTAATTCTTAACTAAGTAACGCATTTTACCATACATTCTTTGAATAATGTTCATTAAACCAAATTTTCCAGTTTACACTTCATTTAACCTCCATCCAGAAAAAAAAGAATAACATGTTTAATTTGTCGCTTACCGAATTAAAAAAGCTATAATTTTCGCACCTGTTATTTCAAACTCTCAAAAGAATCAACAAAAACAAAAAAACTACAATTTATTGTTTTTTTTTCTTTTTTGCTACGTAAATAAGAACGCCACAAAAATACCATACACAACATTATTAATTTCTACGTCATTTGACGTCGAGCGAGAAATAGATTAGAAACAAAAGCAAGTTGATCAAATATTACATCGAGCACACACACACACACACACATGTAGGCCTTTTTAATACATGCAATTCATAGTTCATAGTTTCAATCAATTCTAAACTCTTGTGTTGCTACGTCAGATTTCAGTTCAATTTACGATTTCCATTATTTGAAAGTTCGATAATTAAGAAAGTAATATATACATATATATATATATATATATAAAAACGACCAAAGATAAACATACTTCAGAACTGGAAACCTTATATCTTGTTATGTAACTATAGCAACGCTCTCGGCATGTTTGGAAAACCAGTTGACATTATTAAAGTAGTAAAACAAACGCGCTATTTCGTGCGAGTTCACCTAATTATGTCAAATATGTTGAATAAGTTTAATTATCGAGCGTTATATGCTTTGTTAATGAGACATATAGTTGTGTCTTATAGTGAAACATACGGTATTGATTATTATATATAAAACTTGGTTATTTGGGGTCTAACTTTACAACGCAAGTATTTGAAAAACACCGTGATATAACAATCCTATTTTTACTCCACAAATCTTTTGAATTCTGACTACGAAAGTGGGTAAAATGGATACGAACAAAATGGTTTCGATAAAACTACGAAATATTTATACTACATTATTCGATACATCACCAAGTACAAGATTTTGTAAACTTCAGGCTATGAGTTAGGCTTCTACAACAAACTGACCTTTCTCGAGCATTAACTAACTGATAGGTTAAGCCTAGTGCCCGTTATGTTTCCATAGTGTATCTATCGCTTTTTAAGACAGCTAGCAAATCTCTGTTCATATCTGCTTTTTATCGGTAATTGTTATATTTTTAATTTTACCGTGAGTTAGGAAGTATAAAAATTATGATTAGTTACATCACGAACTTTAGAGAAGAATGGATAGATAAATAGAAAGATAGGAAGTATTGAGAAATACACTAAGTGTTGGAAAAAATAGGATTGTTATATAATACACTACATGTTGGAAAAATAGGATTGTTATATAATACACTACGTGTTGGAAAAATAGGATTGTTATATATAAACTACGTGTTGGAAAAATAGGATTGTTATATAATACACTACATGTTGGAAAAATAGGATTGTTATATAATACACTACGTGTTGGAAAAATAGTATTATTATATAATACACTACGTGTTGGAAAAATAGTATTATTATATAATACACTACGTGTTGGAAAAAATAGAATTATTATATAATACACTACGTGTTGGAAAAAATAGTATTATTATATAATACACTACGTGTTGGAAAAATAGGATTATTATATAATACATTACGGGTTGGAAAAAATAGGATTGTTATAAAATACACTACATGTTGGAAAAAATAGGATTATTATATAATACACTACATGTTGGAAAAAACTATGATTATTATATAATACACTACATGTTGGAAAAATAGAATTGTTATATAATACACTACGTGTTGGAAAAATATTATTATTATATAATACACTACGTGTTGGAAAAAATAGAATTATTATGTAATACACTACGTGTTGGAAAAACTAGAATTATTATATAATACATTACGTGTTGGAAAAAAATAGAATTATTATATAATACACTACGGGTTGGTAAAAATATGCAGATATTACAGGTATAAATATTCTTCTATTAAATGGTATACATTTCTGTTTATTACTGTAACTGATATGTGTTTGATATTGATTCACAGTGAGACTGCTAATAATTAAGATATTTACCGGTTTCCAGTAAGAAGACTACATTTAAAGTACATTTGTTTGTTCTATGCATCTGTCGTCTAAACCTAATCTGGCTGACGTACAGTATTCGTGTCCCCAGTTTCAGTACTATTCATATCCCCAGTTTATTAAGCATTTCGTCTAAACCTAATCTAGCTGGCGTACAGTATTCATGTCCCCATTTCGTCTAAACCTAATCTAGCTGACGTACAGTATTCATGTCCCCAGTTTCAGTACTATTCATATCCCCAGTTTATTAAGCATTTCGTCTAAACCTAATCTAGCTGACGTACAGTATTCATGTCCCCAGTTTCAGTACTATTTATATCCCCAGTTTATTAAGCATTTCGTCTAAACCTAATCTAGCTGACGTACAGTATTCGTGTTCCCATTTTCAGTACTATTCATATCAGTCTTTTAAGACTGAGGAACGCAATCTGTGGGGCGCGCCCTCTGAGGGGTAATCAGAAAGTTGGGGGGCGCATCAATGACTATAAGTTCATAAGAATTATGTCTGAAAGTACAAATTTTTAACTAAAGAAGGTTTTGAAAATACCGTACAAATATTACTACTGTTAAAAGTAATATAGTAACAACAATTAACATTGGAAAATGACATTTACAATATACACGGAGAGGGCGCGCAACAAAACACGTGTTTAGAATGTAGAAGCGCCATAAATAAAAGCTTGCGCAAAACTGGACTTTAGGAGGAAAAACGTTTTGAGGCGTAGAGTACGGTTACTACACGAATTTTCTTCAATTGTTATAGTTTGAACGCCTTTTCTAACCTATCAATAGACTACAATTGTCATAGTGTGAACGTCCTTTCTAGCCTATCAACAATCTACAACTGCCATAGTGTGAACGCTTTTTCTAACCTATCAACAGTCTACAATTGTCATAGTGTGAACGCCTTTTCTAGCCTATCAACAGTTTACAATTGTTATAGTGTGAACGCCTTTTCTAACCTATTAACATTCTACTATTAATATAGTGTGAACGCTTTTTCTAACCTATCAACAGGCTACAATTGTCATTGTGTGAACGCCTTTCTAACCTATTAACAGTCTACAATTGTCATAGTGTGAACGCTTTTTCTAACCTATTAACAGTCTAGCTGAAATGCTATTATACAATCTTCTTAAATAATTAAAACGACATTTGTATAAATAAAATCTTCTTCTCCTTGACAAACCCTAAAACATCAAATATAGAATGAGGTGTTAGAAATACAATTGGAATAATATTGATGTGTTATGACAAATATAACTTATTATAATATTTCTTCGGTATCTTAGAAAAGGCGTTCACGCCACTGTAATTGTTGTTGTAATAAAGAGCTTACGTAAATAGTGTTTCCACAAGTTTTATGTTGGTTGTGAACCAGCCGGCCTGATGAGCTCTGGAGTGAGCGAAACGCGTCGTTAAAATACTAGTATACACTCTTTTCAAAAAACCTAAAGCTCTGACTAAAGAATGCAGTGTATAAAATATTATAGGCCTAATACTGATATCTTATAATAAGTATAATTAATTATGATCGATACGATTTGTTTTCAAATCTTTTGTTGAAACTTTAGCTATCTGGGGACATTCAAATAAAAGTAAACACACTGATGGAATTTGAGATGAATTCTTTACTATTTCATGACAATACAAGTATTATTTTTTTTTAATTTAGAAAGTTCGAATGTGCTTGGAGCTAAGTTTTTATTTTATCTTGTACTTTCGTATACTTAGTGGTACTACCACGTTTGTAGGTATTAGTCCCCAAAATAAAGTTTTCTTTTTATTTGTTGAATCATTTTTCAGAGAATTAGGATTACGTCTGCAATCCATTAGGCTTAGCTATCGGCTGTAATCACTTAGGCAGCTCTCTCCACGGAAGGTTTTTCTTGAAGACTTTTGGTAGAAAAAGGAACAACATACTGGTGTACTTTTCTTTCGATTATAGCATTTACCTTCCGACAGAGGGTTGTAATCAATTTTTTTTTACTAAAATCCTTCTTATTTCCTGAATGCACAAAAGCATATTTATTTTTATCTCATGTTATTCAATTGATTAGTGGTAATAATTTCCTATGAGAAAAACCAAGCGGCTGAAGTAATAACGGTATGATAAACCAAGCTCGTCATATAAAGTTTCACAATAGTACGGTATGGCATAGTATATCATATAAATGGTACAGTTAAACCAGAACGTTGGAGGATGACGTTGTAACGTCGAAACATGTAGAGTCGTCAACTTTTTGAAAGCCATAGATAGGCCTAAATAAAATGTTTTTTTTTAATTGTGTACCAGTTTAATGTTGAATATTATGTATGATTTTAACTGACTAGATTGTTTGAAAGTTTTCAACAAAGATTTCCTCATCGTCACCAGTTTTGGATATTACAATAAATTGTATGCGAAACTTGTATGTGTGTGTATGTTAACACAAATTTCTGACAGCTGTATGGAAACATACCATAAAATAATAGTTTTTTTACGTTGAATGATTATTTACAAAAATTCCACATAGTTAGGCCCAAATTAATCGAACATAAGTAACAGACAAGTAATAAAAAACTGATTTTTTTAATCAGATATGAGAACCCAAATCTGAAACTACCATTCACCTTTGTGGTCCTATTGTCATTCCTTGTTTTTCTCTTTCATTAGAGAAGAAGTACCTTTCAATATTGTGGACGCTGTGGGCTTGGATCTTGTATCTGTTATTGTTTTTTACTTTTGGTATTTTCTCAATTTTACATATGAGACTTGCAAATAAAGCCAAAATCTGATATAAAGTGTATAACT
>NW_013669579.1:0-4695 GCF_000517525.1 Limulus polyphemus | reverse complement strand
CATTCAACACACTTAAGATGTAAGGAGCATACTTATGTACTCATTCAACACACTTAAGATGTAAGGAGCATACTTATGTACTCATTCAACACATTCAAGATGCCAGGGAGCATACTTGATGTACTCATTCAACACACTTAAGATGTAAGGAGCATACTTATGTACTCATTTAACACACTTAAGATGCCAGGGAGCATACTTCATGTACTCATTCAACACACTTAAGATGTAAGGAGCATACTTATGTACTCATTGAACACACTTAAGATGTCAGGGAGCATACTTGATGTACTCATTCAACACATTCAAGATGCCAGGGAGCATACTTATGTTGTCAATCAACACACTCAAGATGCCAGGGAGCATACTTGATGTACTCATTCAACACGCTTAAGATGTAAGGAGCATACTTCATGTACTCATTCAACACACTTAAGATGTAAGGAGCATACTTATGTACTCATTGAACACACTCAAGATGCCAGAGAGCATACTTGATGTACTCATTCAACACATTCAAGATGCCAGAGAGCATACTTATGTACTCATTCAACACACTCAAGATGCCAGGGAGCATACTTCATGTACTCATTCAACACACTCAAGATGCCAGAGAGCATACTTATGTACTCATTCAACACACTCAAGATGCCAGGGAGCATACTTCATGTACTCATTCAACACACTCAAGATGCCAGAGAGCATACTTCATGTACTCATTCAACACACTCAAGATGCCAGGGAGCATACTTGATGTACTCATTCAACACACTTAAGATGTAAGGAGCATACTTATGTACTCATTTAACACACTTAAGATGTCAGGGAGCATACTTGATGTACTCATTCAACACATTCAAGATGCCAGGGAGCATACTTATGTTGTCAATCAACACACTCAAGATGTTAAAGGACATATTTAATGTATTCTTACAACACACTCAAGATGTCAGGGGACATACTTGATGTACTCATTCAACACACTCAAGATGTCATGGGACATACGTGATGTATTCATTCAATACAGTCAAAGCAACTTATTATCGAAGTCGCATAACTACATGTATTGTATCCAGTCATGCTGTGTCAGTATAATATTCAGCGTGGTTGGTTGAATAAACTTAACATTGATCTTCGGCAATGTGAAATTATAATTCTATTTTTCAATCATTGAATGATTAGATATCATAGGTTTTTATAATACAGTTAATATACGTATTCGGCCATTATAGAGGCTGGAATGCCATTTTAGGAAATACGTTTTCTTTACGACATGAGCGGTTCGGCTATACTAACCTGCTTAAATATCATTTTTAGTAGGCCCGGCATGGCCAGGTGGTTAGGACACTCGACTTGCAATCTGCGGGTCGTGGGTTCGCATCCCCGTCCCACCCAACATGCTCGCCCTTTCAGCCGTGGGGGCGTTATAACGTGACGGTCAATCCCCCTATTCGTTGGTAAAAGAGTAGCCCAAGAGTTGGCGGTGGGTGGTGATGACTAGCTGCCTTCCTTCTAGTCTTACACTGCTAAATTAGGGACGGCTAGCGCAGATAGCCCTCGTGTAGCTTTGCGCGAAATTCAAAACAAACAAACAAACATTTTTAGTAAACCTGTTTAATACTTTCCCTTATCGGCTATAGACAGTGAATGGTAGTTTTAGATGTGACGTTTCGGGCCTATTCATTCACACACCTGCCTTTCTTTTTTCTGCCTTTTCACTTGTTAGGATTACGAATGTAGGACAAATCTGATGGATGTCACGTCCCTACCTCCGTTAAGGTACCTGTCATAGTAAGGTACATTTTGTTAGTCCCACAAAGTACCTTGTAGCCTACTTTTATGTCTTTTTGTGAAATGTGTTTTGTTCTTGGCTTGTTCGTGTCTGTATAGTAGTAGATATATTTGTGTATTAATATATAGATAAGATATAGTGAGGATCTTGTTGTTGTTGTTATGAAGTTTAGCACAAAGCTACACAATGGGCTTAATGTGCACTGTCCACCATGGGCATCGAAACCCGATTTCTAGCGTTGTAAGTCCGCAGACATCCCGCTGTGCCACTGGATGGGCGTGAGGATCTTAGAGCTGAGTCTATAATGTAAAGAACGAATTACCACCTCGAAACAAGTTCGTGTATATTTTTCACGAATACGAGTTAGAATAATGCAGAACTTGTAGTAAAGTTTACTATAGCTATTAAATATGTTTTTATATGTTATATAGTTTATATAGCGTTTATATGTTTGTGTGGCGGCCTGGCATGGCCAGGTGGTTAGGGCGCTCGACTCGCAATCTGAGGGTCGCGGGTTCGAATCCCCGTCACACCAAACATGCTCGCCCTTTCAGCCGTGGGGGCGTTATACAGTGACGGTCAATCCCAGTATTCGTTGGTAAAAGAGTAGCCCAAGAGTTGGCGGTGGGTTTGTGATGACTAGCTGCTTTCCCTCTAGTCTTACACTACTAAACTAGGGACGGCTAGCGTAGATAGCCCTCGTGTAGCTTTGCGCGAAATCCATAACAAACAAATGTTTGTGCGTGTGTGCCATTTCGAATTACACATAAAAGCTAATATTTAAGCTCTCTACTGTGCACAAAATATCACTACTTACATCCTTGTTCTCGAACTTTCAGAATTGAACCAACAAAATTCGGGACTTTAATTTTGGGCGAAACACTTTACAGAATTTGAAACCTATAATTTCTGTCTGTGTTTCAAGGATCAAAATGTTGCTTGAATTATTGGTGATCAATGAACAATATCTTATACGTAGTAAAGAGGAAAATCAATAGACTAATGAACTGAGTGGCACGGTATACAAGCAGTATATAGATCTATGGGCAGTGATCGATTGTTGGGGGAAAACACAGAGCATGCGCAGAGATTCTTATACGGGGACTTTTACCGATGTGCTGATACCGAGGATTTTTCGAAACATCGAAATCAAAGTGAATATCCCCTGTAGATATCCCCTGGTACCGTGTGATAACTCTGATGCGAAATAGATATCACTAAACGTATCAATTATCAAAACCAAATCATTTTAGCCATTGACTCTAAATTCGTCAATATTTATGTTCTGTCGCCACAACTAAGGAAACAGAAATGTTTCCCCTATATAACTATATATAACTTTATAACTATAACCACAGAACATGATCGTGAAAGAATGACTCCAACTGCGTAAACATCTTTATGGGTGGGATTTAAAATCAAATCCTTGAGAAAGATTCCGTCACACCACGCTTCTGTAAACGACACATTTATGTCACATTTCTTCATTTTGAGTGCCTACACCCAATCCCTCAAATACATTCTTCACACGCACACACACAAGGTCTTTCTATTAATGGACAGAAATCACATTTGAATATTCTGTGATACAATTATATTTTCTTGGAGATGGATTTTTGGATACTGACATGTACAAAAACACACATAACGTCTTCACTTTCGAAGATATAACCTAGCCAATTCAAACGAAACGTTACTTATAGTCAGGTCCTTCGCATGATAAAGATACGCAATAACACTAATGATTACAGAACACGTTAAAAATAGCGATAAATGAAAGAGATTAAAGTGTTTCTCTGATATAACAAAACTGAAAAAAAAAAAACTGGCAAAATTTCACGTTTTGTTGCTTTCAGCCATTTTGAACCTAACAATTCTAACCAAAACCTAAAAATTCTTCACGAATCCACAAAGGCATTTCCATCTTTACAACTCGGTGAACGTCTAAAGTAAACCTTTCGTGAAATCCCGAGGGTTTTCTTACAGGAAAAACAAAAGGTCAATTATAACATGCAACGAATGACTGTTCCCCCTTACAATAAAGTTTGATGTAAGACCTATAAGTTTATAGAAAAACACCAGCACTGTCTCTGTACAACATACGAATAAAGCACTATAGCATAACAAAACCAAATCTCTTGTGAAACTCAAAACTCTTGTACAATGCAACAACACGCAGCCATCTCGGTGTGAGGAGCAAACCAACATAGATAACCACAAATCCATGTCAAGACTAACATATACCTTCGTGTGTCTTTACACTTTAACCTGCTTGGCCAGTCCATCAATGACACGGGTTTCATTGGCAAGGAAGCCAGCAGAAAATAAAATTGGCCTATTCGTTATTATTTAAAACAATATCAGCTCATATGATATGAACTTTAACCTCAGCAGTAATGATCTCCGTCCTTTAACTGAAATTAAATTTCTCTCTTATAGCATTAATAAGATTTTTACTCCTCTTACTTAATTAACATCTTTTCTGTTTAAAAATAATTTCTCTCTTATTGCATTAATAAGATGTTTACTCCTCTTACTTAATTAACATCTTTTCTGTTTAAAAAATAATTTCTCTCTTATTGCATTAATAAGATGTTTCACTTCTCTTACTTAATTGACATCTTTTCTGTTTAAAAAATAATTTCTCTCTTATTGCATTAATAAGATTTTTACTCCTCTTACTTAATTAACATCTTTTCTGTTTAAAAAATAATTTCTCTCTTATTGCATTAATAAGTTGTTTACTCCTCTTACTTAATTAACATCTTTTCTGTTTAACAAATAATTTCTCTCTTATTGCATTAATAAGATGTTTACTCCTCTTACTTAATTAACATATTTTAATGTCTGCATCCTAATTTTTATTTGATGAATAATAATTTTGTGTTCTCATTTATAAATGA
>NW_013669578.1:94024-106650 GCF_000517525.1 Limulus polyphemus | reverse complement strand
GTAGTTTTGCTAATACATGTTTTAAATGTTACAGATGTTACATGTAGTTTTGATAATACAGTCTAAATTTTACAGGTAATGTTGATAATACAGTATTTAAATGTTACAGGTAGTATGTAAATGTGTGTGTAACACATCGTATTCTTGTATGTAAATGTGTGTGTGTAACACATCGTATTCTTGTGTAAATGTGTGTGTGTAACACATCGTATTCTTGTGTAAATGTGTGTGTGTAACAGAATATGAAAATAAATTATAATTATTTGAACGACTGGCTAACACCACAGAAACAAGAACGGACTCGGTACAACTCGGCACCAGTTCTTACCCTCTAAAATCACGGGAATCAAGTAGTAGCAGTTGAGAACACGTATACGTACACACACGCTCGAGCGTAGAAAGGAAATCAATGAAGATGGGCTACGGGAAACTTTGATGTCGAAACGTTCTGGCATGGGGATTAGGGCAGATATAATCATTCATTCCGCGGAATGGAACAACTGAATGCGCTTAACCGCGGAGGAATCTATAGCATAAAAAAAAAAGTATGACTCCTTATCGAGAATACACATACAAGTGATTAAATGTCACTAACATAGGTAATGGAGCCTGCACTCCGAATCGCTTCGACTGAAAAAAATAAGTATATTTAGAGTCGTGTGATAATTTGACAACTGAAATTTCATTTCATGTGAATATTATGCAGTGATAGACTAGAAGGAAGGCAGCTAGTCGTCACCACCCACCGCCAACTCTTGGGCTACTCTTTACAAACGAATAGTGGGATTGACCGTTACACTGTAACGCTGAAAGAGCAAGCAAGCTCGTATTTAATACATTTAGCTCCACCGTGTAGCTATCGGGCTAGTTTCAACATACAGGACTTCATAAAAAAATCCACGAGACATCCTCTCGGGTTGACTCCTAGGGGGCTGCGGGTTGACAGCTTCCGAACCATGGAAAATTAACTTTCAATTCGGATGCTGGAGAGTTTTCTTGACATGCGAGAGATACCAGGTTTGGGACCCGTAAATACTGGACTAGTACAACCCCCACACCAGGAGAGTCAAATGTAAATAAAACAAATATCTCTGATAGTAAGAAGGAATTATGAATTATCTGTTAATTATGATCATTATCTTGAAACCCAAGATAACTGCTGAAATAACTGTTGAAATAACATGAAGGTGGACCACACACAGTCAGTTGGGATACAACTTGCGTGGACCACACACACACAGTCAGTTGGGATACAACTTGCGTAGACCACATAGTTACTTACGATACACCTTGCGTAGATCACACATAGTCAATTACGATACAACTTGCGTGGACCATACAGTCAGCTACGATACAACTTTAGTGGACCACACACACATAGTCAGTTACGATAAAACTTTAGTGGACCACACACATAGTCAGTTACGATACAACTTGGTGGACCACACGTAGTCGGCTATGATACGACTTGGTGGACCACACGTAGTCGGCTATGATACAACTTGCGTGGACCACACATAGTCGGCTATGATACAACTTGCGTGGACCACACATAGTCGGCTATGATACAACTTGCGTGGACCACACATAGTCGGCTATGATACAACTTGCGTGGACCACACATAGTCGGCTATGATACGACTTGCGTGGACCACACGTAGTCGGCTATGATACGACTTGGATGGACCACATGTAGTCAATTATGATACAACTTGCGTGGACCACACACAATCAGTTAGGATACAACTTGTGTAAAGAACAAGCAAATGGTCCTCCTGTTTCTGAGTAAATACTGGGGTTTACTATAACACAAATACTAAGAACGGGATTAGTACATCTGCACTAGTGATTGAAAATGCTGTCAGTTTTAGAAACCCTCATAATATAGAAATATCATTATTTAGACACTATAACCAATAAAAACCCTGTTTCGATATAACGTGTGTATTTCAGTTATTTTTGTAAATACCGAAAAACTAAATTTGTACCTCTGGTTCTCTTAGTTTCAGTGGAATAACGCCCTGGGGGACAAGGCGAACATAAAACTAAATATTGACATCGGTTGTTGCAAATAGTATTGAATACATACTAACAAAATGGGTTGTTTGATTGGCTTTTGTTAAGCGCAGAGCTACACAATGGGCTATCCGTGCTCTGCCCACCACGGGAATCGAAACATGGTGTTTAGCGCTGTAAGCCTGCACACTTGCAGTTGAGTCACTGGAGGTAAGGGGGAGGCTACTAAAGTGGAATTGATCCTTGTGTTTTAGTAGAATAACGCCCTTTTACAAACATAAATATACATTTAAAGGTGAGACATGGTAAATATTCGCGCAAATAGTGGCAAACTCTGTTGTAGCCCGTATTGATAATATATTACTAAAGTATAATTGGTCCCTATGCTTTAGTAGATTAACGCCCTGTTATTAACGTATACATTTAAAGATGAGAAAGCAAATTAGAAGGTTCTAGAAAGTTCCATCCTAGTGAAGATTAATTACTTTGTTGTTAAGCCTTCACGGGTATCGAAACCCGGTTCTTAGCGCTATAGGCCTTCAAGACTTTCTGCAGTGCCACTGTGAAGGGGGCAATTTTAAGACCACATTTAACCACTTACCTGCCCCCCCCCAAAAAAAAACACTGTTCTTTTAGGTTTGGCTGAGTTAGGAAAAAGTTGTTTGATATCAAGAAATTTTATTTGTGGGGCATAGGCGCCTATCCACCTTTTTGAAAGGTTAGGGGAAAAAATCTGGCATGACTTTTCAGATTCTCCATCAGCTATTTCATGAAGTCAATTAGATATAACCTAGCTTGTTTGTTTCCTCTCGCAGCAATAAAAACAAGCTGACGTAAAATCCGTTTCAAGTAAAAAAGATAAATTTAAGATTGTAGTTTCGAATCACGAGCAATAGGAAAAATTATTAATAAAAACAACGTCAAATGATCGTGAGATATGTACACACTTTTCAATATGTTGAACAGATTTCCAACCGGTATACATCAAAAGAGAAAAGCCATTTATCAATATTTCAAAAACTACACATAAGTCACTACCTGTAACATTTAAAACATGTATTATCAAAACTACGTGTAAAATTTAATACATGTATTATCAAAACTACCTGTAACATTTATTACATGTATTATCAAAACTACCTGTAACATTTAATACATGAATTATCAAAACTACATGTAACATTACCTGTAACATTTAAAACATGTATTATCAAAACTACGTGTAACATTACCTGTAACATTTAATACATGTATTATCAAAACTACGTGTAACATTACCTGTAACATTTAATACATGTATTATCAAAACTACGTGTAACATTACCTGTAACATTTACAACATGTATTATCAAAACTACGTGTAACATTACCTGTAACATTTACAACATGTATTATCAAAACTACGTGTAACATTACCTGTAACATTTAATACATGTATTATCAAAACTACGTGTAACATTACCTGTAACATTTAATACATGTATTATCAAAACTACGTGTAACATTACCTGTAACATTTAATACATGTATTATCAAAACTACGTGTAACATTACCCGTAACATTTAATACATGTATTATCAAAAATACGTGTAACATTTAGAACATGTATTGCTTAAACTACCTTTAACATTTAAAGACTGTATTATCAAAACTGCATGTAACATTACCTGTAACATTTAAATACTTTATTATCAAAACTGCATGTTAACATTACCTGTAACATTTAACAACTGTATTATCAAACCACATGTAACATTTATAACATATATTGCCTAAACTACCTGTAACATTTAAAGCATGTATTATCAAAAGATGTTAAGTAGACAACATTAACATAACTAATATGTACATAATGTTAAGTAGACAACATTAACATAATTAATATGTACATCATGTTGAGTAGACAACATTAACATAATTAATATGTACATCATGTTGAGTAGACAACATTAACATAATTAATATGTACATCATGTTGAGTAGACAACATTAACATAATCGCTGTTTTAAGTGACCAGCAATCACTATTAATACGCTGCACTATAAAAGTAGTTCCCCCCTTCCCCCAGAGATGTATATTGACAGTGTTTGATACTTACCCCAGAGATGTATAATGAGTGTTTGATACTTCCCCCACAGATGTATAGTGACAGTGTTTAATACTTCCCCCTTCCCCAGAGATGTATAGTGACAGTGTTTGATACTTCCCCCAGAGATGTATAGTGACAGTGTTTGATATTTCCCCTTCCCCCAGAGATGTATAATGACAGTGTTTGACACCTCCCCTTCCCCCAGAGATATATAGTGACAGTGTTTGATACTTCCCCGAGAGATGTATAATGACAGTGTTTGACACCTCCCCTTCCCCCAGAGATATATAATGACAGTGTTTGATACTTCCCCGAGAGATGTATAATGACAGTGTTTGACACCTCCCCTTCCCCCAGAGATGCATAATAACAGTGTTTGAATATGGGAGTGTATAGAGCGAGACAGTATTTGTTAGTGCTGAAGAATTATCACACGTTAACACTCTCTATCTATTTTGATAATTTGTTTGTTTAGAATATCGCGCAAAGCTAAACGAGGTCTATCTACGCTAGACGTCCCTAATTTAGCAGTGATAGACTAGAGGGAAGGCAGCTAGTCGTCACCACCCACCGCCAACTCTTGGGCTACTCTTTTACCAACGAATAGTGAGATTGACCGTCAAATTATAACGTCCCCACGGCTGAAAGGGAGGGACGGGGATTCGAACCCGCGACTCTCAGATATTTTTGATAGATAAACAATAAATTCGCTCTATAAGTGAGATTTATCATACTGTTTAGTAAATGTACGGTGTTCTGTAAACACCAGGATAAACTATTACGTATTGACAGGTTAGGTTCACTCAACGTTTCTTACTTCATAGTAGTTTCGGTTGTGCGTGCGACCGTCTACGATGATAGACAGATGATGTCGTATCCGTCTACGATGATAGACAGATGATGTCGTATCCGTTCACGATGATAGACAGATGATGTCGTATCCGTTCACGATGATAGACAGATGATGACGTATGCGTCTACGAAGATAGACAGATGATGTCGTATCCGTCTACGATGATAGACAGATGATGTCGTATCCGTCTACGATGATAGACAGATGATGTCGTATCCGTCTACGATGATAGACAGATGATGTATCCGTCTACGATGACAGACAGATGATGTCGTATCCGTTCACGATGATAAACAGATGATGTCGTATCCGTTCACGATGATAAACAGATGATGGAACATCCGTCTACGTTGTAGACATGCTATCATATAAATAGGTTTATGATTAATTTAAACACCGTGGGCTATCTGTGCTGTACCCACCACGAGTATCGAAACCGAATGTTTGGCGGTATGAGCCCTCAGACTCGCGGCTGAGCCACTGGGGGCGATATACTACGACGTTTAGATTACTTCAACTCCTGCACCAAAAAATATTTAAAGTACCTCTTAGTCTTTTTATCATCGTATTCATGATGTAAGTGTGTGTGTGTAACACATCGTATTCTTGTATGTATATGTGTGTGTGTAACACATCGTATTCTTGTATGTATATGTGTGTGTGTGTGTAACACATCGTATTCTTGTGTAAATGTGTGTGTGTAACACATCGTATTCTTGTGTAAATGTGTGTGTGTTAACACATCGTATCCTTGTATGTAAATGTGTGTGTAACACATCGTATTCTTATGTAAATGTGTGTGTGTAACATATCGTATTCTTGAAACTATCAATGTTGTTTATGTTGTAGTCAATAGACTATCAATATTACTTATGCTGTAGTCAGTAAAATATTAACACAGATTAGCTTCAAAGTCAGTACACTATTAGCACTGCTTAACTTCTAAATTAGTATATTATCAAAGCAGCATCTGCTAAAACAGCGCCGCTCTCGGCCGGAATATAGGTTGATAATTAAAGTATCATCTTCATCAGCCTAGTAAAGGTCGTATATCGAACAGTGGGATTGACCGTTACATTATAACGCCCCCACGGCTGAAAGGACGAGCACGATCGGTGACAGGATTCGAACTCGCGACCTTCAGATTGGTGTACGAGTACCCTAACCACCAGGTCATGCCTCTAATTTTTTTATTTTTTTTTGGACTTGGGATAATAGTTATTACTACAACTCGAGTTTCTGCGCGAACGACATTTACTGTTGCATCAAGCACAAGGAACAACAAAGAAAAAGGCCTGCCACATGATAAAGAGATTGATTGCAGGAGAATGAACAAGACAGTGGAAACAACCTGTTTATACACTTACTGAAGAGGGGCATCGCAGAAAGCGGAACACGGCAATATACGTTCTGAAATTTATTCTGTATTAATTAAAAGATCTATTTTTACACTGAACTCTAAATTAAACCCGATTTAATTAGATACAATCACTCCTTACGTAATGACGTTACTGATGTCGTGTCGGTTTACTGGTTGAGTAAGACAGCGGGTCACGTGGCAAATGGCAAACTTTTACAACTTGAATAAAGTTTTTTGTTTTTTTTAATCAGCTATTAGATTATATGTTTTGTTTTGTTTTTAGCTTTTCATATTTCTGAACTTTTTTTTTTAGACTGGGCAAATACCTTTACTATAATATTTCTACTACATATTTGTATTCGCTTGCAGTAACCGAGAAGAAAAATGTAAATAAAATGCTAAATATATTTCGGTTTTCAGTTTTGTTTTTTGTCAAATTTATTAAAAGCCGGACCAGGTGTGGCCTAAAGCTAGCGTACCAGGGTGCAGGTCGGAAGGTCCAGAGTTCGAATCAGCGATGTTCCGCTGAACACATTCAGTTGTGGGTGCATTATAAAAATGACAGCCAACTCCGCTTTTCGGTTAACAGTATCCGTTTAGGTGGAGGGTGCTACTGACTAATTTTCCTTCCTCCTATATGCAGTTCAAAATTAGGGACAGCTGTGCCTGACCATTGAAGTTTCTAATTTGGCCGTTTATCCCATGCATCGCATATATTCTGCTCAACTCAAAAACATCAAAATGGTTTAATTAAAATCGCCGATACTGGTTTGTAATTAGTCTTTCCGAGATATTTCGTAAAATTCTCTCTAACTTGCCAGTCAACCGGAAATAAATATTTGGTGCGACAGCAGCGCCACCTAGAGGCAAAGGATTACAACCAAGAGATAATCACTTCTACGAATTTGTTTGCTCTAAAAGCTCAGAATCCCACGAATCAATATGTAATAATGTTCTGTAAAAGAAATAATTAGTAAAAAGTAAGACGAATAATTAAATGAAATTAACTACTTAAACCTCGCCCAACAGCCAGTGATAATGAATAAAATCAGGCAAATAAGTAAACGAAATTTATTACTTAAACCTCGTCCAACAGCAAGTGATAATGATGAGATTTCGAATCGGATCTGGTCCTTATCACGCTTCTAAATTAGTTATATCGGAACAAAATGTACAGGTTGAGCCAAAAAAAACAAACAGTTTCCATTACCCTAATGACAATGTTTTGTTTGTTGAATTGCGATCAAACCTACTCTTGGGTAATCAGCGGTAGCCGTCCGTCATTTGGGATAGTGGGATTGATCGTTACATTATAACGCTCCCACGGCTGAAGAGACGAGTATGTCCGGTGTGACGGGGATTCGAAGCCGCGAGTCGAGCGCCCTCTAACCACCAAGCCAATGATAACGTTAAGTGAAGTATTTCATCTTGATGGCTGCCAATAAGGACGCAGGAACAGAAAAGCTCCACACACACACACAGTTAAGGCAATAGATGTCCATTCAAGTGACCTCACACGTCCACCAATTCAAGCAACGATCGAGTTGAAACATGCGAGACATGGTCGAGATATGGTATGGTTACGATGTGTTGGAGCTGATAACTCACAAACTGAAACACGTGACACACGGTCGAGAATTGTGTGTGTGTGTTTATGTATATAATAAACGTGTATAAAGTATCGTTTGAGGAGGCTATGGGACCTCGTAGTCGGCACAAGAACAATGATATTATCAATGAAGTTACTCATTTTGATTACCTTTTGTGACGTAATAATGACCAGTTGAACATTTACCACGAAGTTCCACTGCTATGACGTGCTTTTTGTATATTATTATTGAATAATCAAAACCACTCTGTTTAATAAACATAACTGGAAAGTAAAACCGGTAGAATAGTAAAAAGTTATGAAGACAGCTTGTCGGTCCAACTTGGAAGTACACACACATAAAAGTCCACCTCTGTCTGGCTACCTCTTTGACACAGAATATTAACTGTAAGTGATGGACACTAGTGTAGCCACTCCAAACTTGGAAACACACACACACACTAACCCTTTAGTTGATCGATCCAACACTTATTCTATTCAATAGTTTGAGTGAACGTCAAACGTTACGAGCGTGATCGATATCTTCATTGCTATAAACTTTGTCTTATAAATAACCCTTTAACTGTAGAGTGGGGGGGGGATATGTTAAACATCAGCTAATCCAACGATAAAACAGTAGGCGTTAGAAATAGATTACTACAATTTTGTTGTGCACAATACAGACTAATCAGAAAACTTGCAAAATTTTTAAACGAATCAAATCTACGTTTAAATAACACAATTAATATATTACGATAAAAATATCGTTAATAGCAAGAGTAAACCAACTCTGACTTAATGTATTATAACCACTATAGGTTTCAGTTTTGTTGTCAATTTGTTATATATAGGCTTACATTCCTTTATTTTTATATCGTTAATAGCAAGAGTAAACCAACTCTGACTTAATGTATTATAACCACTATAGGTTTCAGTTTTGTCGTCAATTTGTTATATATAGGCTTAGATTTCTTTATTTTTATATCGTTAATAGCAAGAGTAAACCAAATCTGACTTAATGTATTATAACCACTATAAGTTTCAGTTTTGTTGTCAATTTGTTATATATAGGCTTAGATTCCTTTATTTTTATATCGTTAATAGCAAGAGTAAACCAACTCTGACTTAATGTATTATAACCACTATAGGTTTCAGTTTTGTTGTCAATTTGTTATATATAGGCTTAGATTCCTTTATTTTTATATCGTTTAAAGCAAGAGTAAACCAAATCTGACTTAATGTATTATAACCACTATAGGTTTCAGTTTTGTTGTCAATTTGTTATATATAGGCTTAGATTCCTTTATTTTTAACCAACATTAAGCTATAAACTGTAACACACAAAACACATCCAGGCTAAACTGTTTTTCACAATTTTCGCTCAAAGCTACACAAAGGCTGCCTCTAACTCTAAACCAACAGCTCAAAGAACAGGAAGCTAGTCAACAACACCCACCGCCGACTCTTGTACTACTCTAATCAAATAGTGAGATTTGAGCAACGCTCTTATAAAGTATCCACGACATCAAAGTGTGGGCCCGTTTTTTCGGCAAGGAGTCGCGAACCATGAATACTCAGATTCACTGTACAAGAATCATTTTCTGTAGCAAATAGTGAAATCGGAGAATGTGGCTTGTATTAAAAAATATGCGCTAGTAATCAAGAAACCTCCCACTTCCTTATTAAACGAAATTATACTGCCCTACCAAAAAAAAAAAAGATTAAAGCACCACATTGGACGGGTAAAGACTTCAGAGATAATTCGACAGATATTTGAAGTGTATTAATATGTACATAATGTTTAGTAGGCATCATTAACATAACTAATATGTACATAATGTTGAGTAGACAACATTAACATAACTAATATGTACATAATGTTGAGTAGGCATCATTAACATAATTAATATGTACATGATGTTAAGTAGGCATCATTAACATAATTAATATGTACATTGTTACTTGTACTGTAGTCATTAAACTATCAATGTTGTTTATGTTGTAGTCAGTAAACTATCAATGTTACTTATGTTGTAGTCAGTAATCTATCAATGTTACTTATGTTGTAGTCAGTAAACTACCAATGTTACTTGTGTTGTAGTCAGTAAACTATCAACGTTACTTGTGTTGTAGTCAGTAAACTATCAACGTTACTCATGTTGTAATCAGTAAACTACCAACGTTACTCATGTTGTAGTCGGTGAACTATCAATGTTGCTTATGTTGTAGTCAGTGAACTATCAATGTTACTTATGTGGTAGTCAGTGAACTATCAATGTTACTTATGTGGTAGTCAGTAAACTATCAATGTTACTTATGTGGTAGTCAGTAAACTATCAATGTTACATGTACTGTAGTCATTAAACTATCAATGTTGTTTATGTGGTAGTCAGTAAACTATCAATGTTACATGTACTGTAGTCATTAAACTATCAATGTTGTTTATGTGGTAGTCAGTGAACTATCAACGTTACTTATGTTGTAGTCAGTGAACTATCAACGTTACTTATGTTGTAGTCAGTGAACTATCAACGTTACTTATGTTGTAGTCAGTGAACTATCAACGTTACTTATGTTGTAGTCAGTGAACTATCAAACTGACTACAACATAAGTAACATAGTCAGTAAACTATCAATGTTACTTATGTTGTAGTCAGTGAACTATCAATGTTACTTATGTGGTAGTCATTAAACTATCAATGTTGTTTATGTTGTAGTCAGTAAACTACCAACGTTACTTATGTTGTAGTCAGTGAACTATCAACGTTACTTATTTTGTAGTCAGTAAACTATCAACGTTACTTATTTTGTAGTCAGTAAACTATCAACGTTACTTATGTTGTAGTCAGTAAACTATCAATGTTACGTATGTTGTAGTCAGTAAACTATCAATGTTACTTATGTTGTAGTCAGTGAACTATCAATGTTGTTTATGTGGTAGTCAGTAAACTATCAATGTTACATGTACTGTAGTCATTAAACTATCAATGTTGTTTATGTTGTAGTCAGTGAACTATCAATGTTACTTATGTTGTAGTCAGTGAACTATCAATGTTACTTATGTTGTAGTCAGTAAACTATCAATGTTGTTTATGTTGTAGTCAGTGAACTATCAATGTTACTTATGTAGTAGTCAGTAAACTATCAATGTTACTTGTACTGTAGTCATTAAACTATCAATGTTACTCATGTTGTAGTCAGTAAACTATCAACAACATAAGTAACATTGATAGTTTACTGACTACAACATAAGTAACGTTGATAGTTTACTGACTACAACATAAGTAACGTTGATAGTTTACTGACTACAACATAAGTAACGTTGATAGTTTACTGACTACAACATAAGTAACATTGATAGTTTACTGACTACAACATAAGTAACGTTGATAGTTTACTGACTACAAAATAAGTAACGTTGATAGTTTAATGACTACAGTACATGTAACATTGATAGTTTACTGACTACCACATAAATAACATTGATAGTTCACTGACTACAACATAAGTAACATTGATAGTTTACTGACTACAACATAAGTAACATTGATAGTTTACTGACTACCACATAAGTAACATTGATAGTTTACTGACTACAACATAAGTAACATTGATAGTTTACTGACTACAACATAAGTAACATTGATAGTTTACTGACTACAACATAAGTAACATTGATAGTTTACTGACTACAACATAAGTAACATTGATAGTTTACTGACTACAACATAGTAACATTGATAGTTTACTGACTACAACATAAGTAACATTGATAGTTTACTGACTACAACATAAGTAACGTTGATACTTCACTAACTACAACACAAGTAACATTGATAGTTTACTGACTACAACATAAGTAACATTGATAGTTCACTGACTACAACATAAGTAACATTGATAGTTCACTGACTACAGCATAAGTAACGTTGATAGTTCACTGACTACAACATAAGTAACGTTGTTAGTTTACTGACTACAACATGAGTAACGTTGGTAGTTTACTGACTGAAATCCCAAGAAAAGCGAAGACTTCGTACATTAGACAACACGGTTGAGATGTTGTTACAGATAATGATGTATTTGTATTCACAACAAACCTAAAGCAGTTCTTTGGTGTTGACATAAACGCAGAGTACGTTTTAAAAGTTAAGAGAAACACACACCCAAACTTCACGTGATGACGTCACTTATTCAATAACTACAGATGCCGAGTCAGTGATAATGGATAAGATTGAAGCTATTAATGATTAAATACACATCCTGAGCATATTCTGACAAATGACGCCAGAGGGCATGATTATTATCGTGACACTGTTTCAAATATTGTAATTAATATTACTTGACAAGACAATGAAGGCAGATATTACATAGTTGAGCATGCGTTAATTAGTTCGTGTATAAAAAATAATCTTGAGGTGTTCACTCAGTGAAAATATTTAACCAAGCTGTTATTCTTGTTGTTAAGGGTTCAACATTTTCAAAGAAAAATTGGCAATATATATATTTCAAATTTAACAGAGTTTACGTTGACGTTCCTTATGCATTCAAGAGCGTCTTGTTCTCGTTAGTGTTGCAACTGTTATCAGCCTACCTAGAATTACCGTTAGTGTCTTGTTTTCGTTAGTATTACAGTTGTTATAAATTAACCCTAGAATTACCGTTAGTGTCTTGTTTTCGTTAGTATTACAGCTGTTATAAATTGCAACTGTTATTAG
>NW_013669578.1:88007-93213 GCF_000517525.1 Limulus polyphemus | reverse complement strand
ATTTATAACATGTATTGCCTAAACTACATGTAACATTTAAAGAATTTATTGTCAAAAGTGCACATGTAATTACCTGGATCATTTAAAAACTACATGTAAATGTTATTATCCAAGACATTATTGTCAATCGTTGCCATGGTTATAGCCTATACAATCATTTAATTCTGATAATTAAGTAGTAACTTTTATTACTACATAATAATTAGTTTATAATCTAAGTTTCGGCCGTGGTCTTTAGGGACATCCAGAGAAAGAATGTCTTCCGAGAAGGTATTGGCCAAGATTCGATTTTGAGGCTTTTTTTTCCCCCCCTTTTGTTGTTTATATCCCATTATTTGACGTTATTCTACTTTATCAGATGTTCTCACGGCAGACCAGATCTGTATTAAACAGTCTTCTATGTCTCTTATGTTCCTGAATTCTAACTTTTATTGGTCATTTTGTTTCTCCAGTGTCTTGGTATCCACATTCACATGGGATGTTGTAAATGGCGTTTTTCTTCTCCATCAGGTCTTCAGGATGTTTGGTGTGGTACTAATTACGATCGTATTGTGTTGCAGCTTCTAAATACTGTCATCACTTTATGCTGTTTATGTACGTTTATGGAGAAACATAAGGGAACATGACTGTGTGTCTCTAACTTTTCTTCTTGTGTATTTATCGTCTTTATTTTCTTCTTTATCGAGCATTCAAAGTATCCATTGTCAAGCAAGATCGTAATGATGTTTTGTCCACCGTCTTGGGATCTTCTGTATTACAAATCCCGTTAATTTCGGAGACTTGTCAATCTTTGACACCCATCTTTAAACAGTTCGGGTGGTTCGATTTACAGTGAGATATTTGTAGTATCCGAGTTGTATCTTGGTAGTCATCAATCCGAGGAATGGAAGCTTGTTTTTGTTGTTGTTTCTATTGTGAATTGTACTGCAGGATGTTGACTGTTCAGTTGGTTCCTAAATTCTGGAAACTTGTCTGTAATGTTTATGGCCAATTGCAAGTGTAGAGACAACATATCTAAGCCAAGTTCCGAGTCTTTTTCTTTGTTTGTAGTTAAGCGCAAATTTACACAACGCGCTATCTGTGTTGTGCCTACCACGGGTATCGGTTGTTGTTGTTGTTGTTGTTGGTGGTGGTGGTGGTGGTGGTATTTAACTCGATAATGGAAGTAACTACGAGTTTTTATTATCGTGGAGATCGTTAGGTGGGTTCGTTTATGTGTTTGTTTGTAGTTAAGTACAAAGCTACACAAGGGGCTATCTGTGCTCTGTCTGCCACGGGTATCGAAACCCGGTTTCTAGCGTTGTAAGTCCGCAAACATGAAGCTCTTGGTGAAGTATGAGTTGTGTTTAAAGGGTTGATACCTTAGTTAATAGAATGGACACATCAGATCTCATCGTTGTATTTTGTAAGTTTGACTTTTTTTACCTCCACAAAAATGGCCGAGTTCTTAACAAGTGAGGATATTGTACCATCTTCACCTAAACTTTGGACTTTTATGACTTATTCTTCCTCATTGCCCATGATAACAGTAACATTACCTTTGTTTGCTGGTAGATTTGTGGTGGTGTTATCTTTCTTGGTTTGTTTGTTGTTGTTGTTGTTAGTGTAGTACTATAAGCAAGATTTTCATTTCACGACTTTTTTGACTGCTGACTTTAGTTCGATTCCGAATGCTTCTTTTTTTCTTCTTCTGGAAGTTTGTAAATTGTGTATTCTGTAGTTATATGTAGAATGGGCATTTTGTTATCTGTTAAGGCAAAGTTCAATCCTTTAATTACATTTTCTTCAGGTTCTGTTAACGGTCATTTTATTACTGTGCAGTTAGGGTTGCCTCTGATGGTAAAAGGCTTCTTGCTAAAAGCTTATATGAATTTCCTGAGCACGAGAGTGGATAGCACACCAGTCTTTCGAACAAAAGATCTAGAATCGAATCTTAGAACTTTCACCACGGAAAGCAAGCTTTCTCAGGATTTCTATGAACACGGCAGCAGATAAACAGATGAAATACATTAATTAGTATTTAGTAATGAAAAGATAAGTAGCTAATTAATAGTTAGACACTGGTAATCGTACAGGATATTAACCACAACAACGATCTATAAAACATGTATTACCAAAACTACATGTCATATCTATAAAACAATATTACACGTATCATCAAAACTACATGTCATATCTATAAAACAATATTACACGTATTATCAAACTACATGTTATATCTATAAAACAATATTACACGTATTATCAAAACTACATGTTATATCTATAAAACAATATTACACGTATTATCAAAACTACATGTTATATCTATAAAACAATATTACACGTATTATCAAAACTACATGTAAAATCTATAAAACAATATTACACGTATTATCAAAACTACATGTTATATCTATAAAACAATATTACACGTATTAGCAAAACTACATGTTATATCTATAAAACAATATTACACGTATTACCAAAACTACATGTTATATCTATAAAACAATATTACACGTATTATCAAAACTACATGTAAAATCTATAAAACAATATTAGACGTATTATTAAAACTACAAGCGTCACTACCTAAAACATTTAAAGCATGTATTATTAAAATTGCATGTCATTAACTAAAACATTTAAAGCGTATACTGTCTGTTTAGTTGCATGACATAAATACTGTTCAATAAATCCAAGCTCCGTTTGTTATGAAGATAAAAATGCTGAAATATAAAACCTCGTGAGGAGCGAAAGAGAAGGAAATAACGGTCTTGTTAACCACTATAATTTGGATTGATGGGAACTGTGAAGTCCCTAAAGTTCTGTAATTTTGTTTCTCTTCAACAAATAATTTTATCTTTAAAATATAGCCAGGAAGTTAGGGCGCTCGACTCGCAATCTGAGGGTCGCGGGTTCGAATCCCCGTCCCACCAAACATGCTCGCCCCTTTCAGCCGTGGGGCGTTATAATATTACGGTCAATCCAACTACTCGTTGGTAAAAAAGTAGCCCAAGAGTTGGCGGTGGGTGGTGATGACTAGCTGCATTCCTTCTAGTGTTACACTACTAAATTATGGAAGGCTAGCGCAAATAACCCTCGCGTAGCTTTGCGCGAAATTCAAACCAAAACATTGTATGAAGTTACAGCTTTGAAATTTTGAAAGTATTTCATTGTGATATATTTCTTTAAAAAAAATTAAAAATGTTTACATTTGTTGCAGATTTTAATTATCAATGTTAAATTATCCTAGAAAGTTTTTATCTTATAAAATTGTAAATTTTATCTTTGTTTTGATTTAAAAAACATCGCAACATGCGCGAAATTCAAAAAACAAACCATACAAACTCTTTAAAATTTTATCTAGTTTCAACCAATGAGCGTTCAATAAATTTCACCTAAATCACGTGCTACAGTGATATCTTGCAATATGCTGTCGACATTGTACGTCTAGCCTACTAACTGTTCACAACAGGCTTTGTATTGTCACCCGTGTTACATAATTTCACTATAACACTATATTTACACACACAAAAAAACTTATAATTTTGGGCGTTGTTATAAAATATTTGAACAACAGCTGTCACAGAATTCTTATAAATAAACAGTTCATTTGAAATTTATAAATAGTTAAAAACATCTTATGAAATGTTTACCTTCTAAATAGACTGTGATGTCTACGATGAAAGAACTGGAAACGATGTCTTTGACGATTTTTAATACCCCACAGCAGGGCACATCGTCTCGTGAGAAACAGAAAACTGAGAAACATTACAGGGTTCTAGTGTTTTCAACGCCCTGTTACACCCTCTAAAACGCTAATCAATACAAGGTCGCCTTTGGGAAAACCAAACAACAACGAACCAAGTGGAGATACTCTGATACTATGGAGGATTAAGAGGGGGGGTATACTGGCCCAGTTGCCATGGAAACGGATGCACTTACTAAATTAACCACCAATAAATCAATCGTTCTTCGCCAGTCGAAGTCTGTTTATGCATTACTTGAGGTGGGATGTAAAACGGCAAGAACAGAGGATTCGAGAGCTCATACAACTCGCCCTCCCCCACCCTTCTGTTCTGTTCTGTTTTATGTTACATCATTAGTCAGTCTTCGGAAAATAAGAAATCAAGAAACTAACAGATATATGCAGTCTGGGAATTTCAAAACAAAAAACAGATCTTATCTCAATTCGCAAAATGAAGGATTCGCTTTTGTTTTTCTTATATATATACATACATAAACCATTTTAGGGTTCATAACACACGGTTCAAGGAGTTATAATGCTTAGATTTGAGGTTCGATCCCTGCGACGGACACGGCGCAGATAACCTCTAGTGCAGCTTCACGTTTTAATAAGAATTGTTTTGGTGTGAACGCCTTTCATAAGCTGGCGAAGCGTGATAAAATGGATTTTATTTGTCATAAGAAACTGTGTTAGGCCTAACATAATTGTCCTACATTTTTAATAATAAAAAGTAGTTTACGATATAGAACAAAGACTGCAAGAAAAATGTCCATATGTCGAAAACACGGAAAGATCAGGACACGTAGAAAAAACATGTCTGTACCATGATATCTTGCGACTGAACTGATGTTTTTTGTTATAATATGGGAATATTTATAGGAACAAAGTCAATGATTGGGAGTTCAACCTAAAGGGCATCTTGCACACGTGTCGACTGAGTAACTAGCCCCGAGACCCTATGAATCAAATTTAGTTGTTCCTAGCTCAAAACGGACGAAGCCTACCCACTACCACATGGGCTATGTCTGGCTCTTTAAACCGTGGACGGGGATGGGTTCAAACCCCGAGATCCTTCGACCAGCAGACCGACACTGTCCACCGACGCTCATGAGTGTTGAAGTGTCAAGAAAACAAATTGAAATGTTACTGCTAATCTTTGTGCCTCTTCTTTGGTAAGTAAATCACAATAACTGGAGGCGACGGGGGAGGAGGGGTTCTTAAAGAAAATTACGTTATTCATAAAATAAAACTTTTAATCAGTTAAACCTCATAATCGGGATTTTTAACATTTCAATTATCTTAACACGTCTGTAAAGTTGAACTTATACAATGTGTCTCTCGACTGTCAGTCAAGGGTCCGGCATGGCCAGGTGGTTAGACCTTTTACTCGCAATCTGAGGGTCGCGCGTTCGAATCCGCATACCACCAAACATGCTTGCCCTTTCAGCCGTGGGGGACGTTATAATATGACGG
>NW_013669578.1:84539-87392 GCF_000517525.1 Limulus polyphemus | reverse complement strand
TTATTAGGATTATGGCTGAAAATATCGACAACAGCAAGGGTTTCCAACTAATGATTCATTTTATTCTAATCTTTATAGGTTTTAGTTTCTTTTATGTTAATTTATATGTATCCCCCAAAACAAATATCCTCTAATGTATCACCTCAAAATATAAATCTGAGAATATATGTATCCCCCAAAACAAATATCCGAGAATGTGTGTATCCCCCAAAACAAATATCCTGTAATGTATCTCCTCAAAATATAAATCTGAGAATATATGTATCCCCCAAAACAAATATCTGAGAATATATGTATCCCCCAAAACAAATATCCTGTAATGTATCTCCTCAAAATATAAATCTGAGAATATATGTATCCCCCAAAACAAATATCCTGTAATGTATCTCCTCAAAATATAAATCTGAGAATATATGTATCCCCCAAAACAAATATCCGAGAATGTGTATCCCCTCAAAATAACTTAAATAACCGATAATGTGCATTTTCCCTCAAAACTAGAATCCTATTTTATGTGTGTATTCCCTTAAACCACGCATGTATGCAGGGGGCGTTCGAGAGGGTTCCGAACACCCTATTTTTGTGATGTGAAAAAAAAGATTATGCTTATATAGTTATAACGCAGTTGCTTAGGGTAGTTTGCGTTTTCTACATAGTCTGCATTCTTCCGATGAAATATTAGCTTGAAATAGTCACGTGCCCCCAGATTAT
This sequence comes from Limulus polyphemus, assembly GCF_000517525.1. NCBI lineage: Eukaryota > Metazoa > Arthropoda > Merostomata > Xiphosura > Limulidae > Limulus > Limulus polyphemus. The sequence continues at coordinate 86,681 of NW_013669578.1, read as the reverse complement.
AGCGTGCTGATTGTGCTTCGCACAATATGTGTTGGCTTTTGATCTCACAAATTAGAACCCCCTTTCAAAAATTCTGCGTATGGGCCTGTATTGTTTGTTTGTTTGTTTTGAATTTTCGCGCAAAGCTACAAGAGGGCTATCTGCGCTAGCCGTCCCTAATTTAGCAGTGTAAGACTAGAGGGAAGGCAGCTAGTCATCACCACCCTCCGCCAACTCTTGGGTTACTCTTTTTACCAGACGAATAATGGGATTGACCGTCACATTATAACGCCCCCACGGCTGAAAGGACGAGCATGTTTGGTGTGACGGGGATTCGAACCCGCGACCCTCAGATTGCGAGTCGATCGCCCTAACCACCGGGCCATGCCGGGCCTGTAAACATCCCATTTTATGTGTGTATTTTCTTAAAATAAACAACCTGTATTATATGTTCTATCTTTTTTTAAAAAAAACATCCTATTTAATGTGTTTTCCCTTAAAAAAAAACACCCGAAAACCTATATGCTGTCCCTGAAAACAAACTACAATTAATTCTCTTATTAACTCAGTTTCTCAAAAGTTTTAAAGTTGGAATTTGAGAGGGGCGTCCTGCAAAAACCTATCTCAATACACCCGTAGGTAGGTAGGTACATGCCGAAACAAAGAAGCTACCCGAAACGATGATTCAATTTTTTGTTTAATAGGGTTTCAGTCTTGTTAAAGTTGCTTTCGGACGTGAACATGAAGTTAAATTGATAACTTTGCTTCGAGCACATCAAGAGGATTTTGAAATCAGGTTCGTGATTCTTTTTTAATTGGCAAGCGTATAATGTCCATATAAATAGGTGTTAAGCCTACACGGTAATACATTAATTCTTATCAGCATTCAATATTGTGGGCCTGTAATAGCTTCCCGCCTCTTAAAAAAAAAAAAAAAAGAGCTTGAAATAGGTGAGGAACGATACTCAATTAAACTTTTCGCTAACAGCAACAAGCGGGGGAGTACGCGGGAGGGGCAATTTCTCGGAACTCTCGCCTAAACAATTTTTTGGAAATAAAGGCTTAACCAATCGAGGAAAAAGCGCTATCACACGAGGGATCAGCGATAAACAGGGTGGTACGAACGTTATCTGTTCAAGGCCAAATCGTCCACCAGGCGTGACACCATACAATATACAGCCAGACAAACAATTTTTATGGTATTCTTCCGAGTTTTTCTATTTCAATTTCTCGTTTGCCAAAACAAGTCGATGTCTAAGTAGATAATTCTTCTTCAAACAAAAGGGAGGAAAAACTATTAACATCCAGCCTGTATGGAAAAAAGTTTAAGATAAGCCGTCTCTAATCCATCCACAATTATATAACGAACAGAACGAGACAACGCGATATCTGCAGCAGAATCAGGACGAAAGACGTATTTTCAGAGATACACGTATTCGCGTCGGTTTAATAAACTCAACCCACCAGGTTTAATCCTGACTTATGTGGTGGTCTGAAGCCTATTTAAGGTGCAAATTAATGGATTCACTTTACCAATTCGAAAGTAGGTAATCAGGTGTTTACGTACGTAATTTTTAAACTTACTCGTAAGCTGTTTCGACTACAAAGATAGAAAACAATATATCTTTATATTCTTTTTTTTTTTAATTGTTTGTCTTTTATGTTGGAACCCGGCCACGTTTTGTGTTATATTTCAAACAATTATAAGATTAGATGAAAACTCATTTCACCACAACAGAGTGAACAGGGAAATACGTTACTTAAAAACTTAAAACACACACATACAAAAAAAACAAAAAACACTTGAAGTATCTGGATGCTTAGCGAAGAAATCCTGAAATTATCTTAGTGACGTGTGTACCGATACGTTACACACTTTTAAATCTTTGTTTTTATAATGTGAAGATATCCTTACACCCACCGTTCCTCCAACTCGATCACTGTGGTGTCGATAATTTGTTCTTAACTCGCGAAGATCTGTTGAAAATGTTTGCTGAAGTTTGTGCCAAATAGTAAAAAAACTTAAGTCACGAAGATGTGGTGAAAATGTCTGCCGAAGTTCGTGACAAGCTGTAAAAACGTAGGTCACGAAGATTGGTGAAAATGTCTGCCGAAGTTCGTGACAAGCTGTAAAAACGTAGGTCACGAAAATCTGATGAATTC
>NW_013669578.1:83058-83819 GCF_000517525.1 Limulus polyphemus | reverse complement strand
AATGTCTGCCGAAGTTCGTGACAAGCTGTAAAAACGTAGGTCACGAAGATGTGGTGAAAATGTCTGCCGAAGTTCGTGACAAGCTGTAAAAACGTAGGTCACGAAGATGTGGTGAAAATGTCTGCCGAAGTTCGTGACAAGCTGTAAAAACTTAAGTCACGAAGATGTGGTGAAAATGTCTGCCGAAGTTCGTGACAAGCTGTAAAAACGTAGGTCACGAAAATCTGATGAATTCGTGTCAAATTATAAAAACGAAACTTAAACCATTACTTGGCAAATGTCTCTGTGTTGTCGTGTCTGCTTATAACTGTACAACAGCTGGACCGACTACTACCAAACGTGGAAAGTACCTTTAGGGCTTCCCGGGGAGTGACAAGGGGGATAGGAGTTTGGACCTGACTTTCCCATGTCACCCCCAGGAGCTCCTGTATCTTCCCCCATGAGTTGAACGGGTACGCCAGTCAGCTATTATACATTAATTAAATATATATATATTAAAGGAATCTGTTGATATAGCCGATTCTAAGATTGAAATGATAGAGGGAGCAGGCAGCTAATCAACAACCCCCGCCGCCAAATCTTGGGCTACTCTTTATTTAATCGAATACTAGTATTTTACTATCACGATAACGAGTCGTGAACCGTGATAAGCTTGTCATTTTTTGTGACCTTACTGACCCGACGAATTCTGAGTAGTTGTCCAACTGTTTCCACACGTCTTCAAATCTAAACATCATTAATAGAATATAGTACGAGCCCCC
>NW_013669578.1:76712-82805 GCF_000517525.1 Limulus polyphemus | reverse complement strand
AATTAAACAAACAAACAAACAATATAGTACGAAAGCAGTGTTTTTTATGATAACACGAAACTAAAGTTAACCATTTCTAATCTGAAATGACACTTTTTTAAATCTGTTTAAGTTCACTAAGCCTACTACTTGATGTATTATTTGGCCTTTACTCGTCATTACACTGATGTTGTACATTCATAAGTCGTTTCTACTGGTCCTATTTATTCCTTTCGTTTCGCCCAAATTTCTGAAGACTACCAAAAAGTCGTCATGGTGAGTTTAAATTTGACAGTAATTCAGGGACTCTGTTTCAATATTTTTTTTTTAATACGCATGCGCAGCTACTTTCACAAATTTTTTGTCAGTGGAATAGGTGGTCAAACAAATATAAAAGTGATAAGAGATTGGTATTCTGTTTCAAAAGTCATAAAGTACAATATTAAAATAATATTTTAAGCTAAACCGCTTAATTCTGTTTTGGTCTACACGAAATGATAAATATGTATATATAATGATGACGAAACATGGTGTTGCTGTTTTTCCCGCGAAATACCCTGTCGTTTTTTGTTGTTCTAATTTCTAAAATGTATTCTTCACTCCAATGATCTTTGCGCCACATAAAAATTATTGCTTTTTTACATTTACACGTTTTTTTTGTTTGTTTGTTTATTAAGCACAAAGCTACTCACCAAGGGTATCCAAACCATGATTTTAGTGTTATAAGCTTTCAGACTTACCCCCGAGACACTGGGGAGCTTTTTTTTTTTTTTAAGTCCAATGAAACACATATGATCTTTAGGTTGTTATATTTACAAGAACCTCATTGGTGCTGAAAAGTGGACGTTTAATACCTGAAATATACGAGTCAAAGTTCAAGACTCAGTATCACGTGGGTGCAAGAATGTGGCGTTCTTTAGAACTTATTTAACGACTTCAAAATCAAACGTTTTGATTATAAAGAATTCCATTAAACCTGGCGAGTCTAACTGTGAAATATACTGTTGACATTCACACTTCCATTAAGAGAAAAAAAAAAAAAAGCTCTAAAAGTTATTGTTTTTGGTTGTTTTTGTTGTTTGTAAAATATACATTTTAACTTAGAAATATTTATATCAAGGGGTGATACACCAATTACAATAATTTCAGATAACAGTATCTTAACAATATACAGACAGACAGATACAGATAGGCAGACAGACTGTCAGATAGGTAGGCAGATAGATGTATAGACAGACAGACTGTCAGATAGGTAGATATATAGACAGACAGACTGTCAGATAGATTGATAGGTAGGCAGACAGATATATAGAGAGACAGGCTGTCAGATACATAGATAGGCAGGCAGACAGATATATAGAGAGACAGGCTGTCAGATACATAGATAGATAGATATATAGACAGACAGACAGACTGTCAGATACATAGATAGATAGATAGATAGATAGATATATAGACAGACAGACAGACTGTCAGATACAGAGATAGATAGATAGGTAGGCAGACAAATACAGACAGATAGATATATAATTCAGCGAGAATTCTTTAAGGTTCTGTTCTTATCGACTGATCGAATTTTTAAAAGAGGGATGTGAACGAGCACTTGAAAAGTATCTGAACTTCCAGTAGAAATAAAGACGACAAAAATTAAACACACTTTCTCATCAGTCGCTCGAGGTCTAATACTAATTCATTTTACCCATATCTTCAGTCACAATGAATCAAACAAAATCTGACGTCCACCAAATGAACGTTGCGAACAATTCTTTTACACCTAACGAGAAAATGTACCCAGTTTGACTCCCCCCCCCCCATAAAACGTTAAAACTATATATATTATTTGATAAACGGATTATCACAGAATAAAGACAGTGACAAGTTCTATAGACGCGAACATTTGGGATAAATCTAAAACATGGTTTAATATAGCCTGTCTGTGTGCCTCCGTTTATAAGTGGCAAACCGCTGGACCGATCGTCATCAAACCTGGCACGTACCCCGATGCCAACCCAATCTCCCGGGAGTGATATAGTGAGGTCGGCGTACGGATATGACCCCTATGTTGCCCCCTCCCATCGAGGGCTCTTATGTCTTCCCTGTGCGACGATTACGTCGGCCAGTAAACAATCACCAACGTGACAAGAGACAAAAATAGACACACGTTTATTCTTGTTTTATTCCCCCCCCCCCGATGGCTAATGACCTATTACCGCACAGATCGTAAAGACTCCATACACGTTACTTTAGTTTTAACATTCCTACTCTTCCCACCTTTTTCCTTATTACATCAATAAACATCGAATGTGTTTACCCGCTTGGTTTTTATGCAAATAAATCTGTGGTCTTTTATGGGACATAAACTTCTACGGATCGTTTATGTAGACGCAGCTGTTCGTACAGGATGTAAAGTCCCGCATGGTCGGTTTGTCGGACTGGACAAAGGCTGGAATGTACGACACCGGGTTTAATTTTAATGCTTTTCGGATAGTTAGGATTCCCCGAGTACTGATAAAGTAAACTAAATTGAAAAACAGCCAATAAGCAACGTTAAACAGCTTTTATATTATTTTATTTACCGTATTTTTCGGAATATAAGACGCACCGGTGTATAAGACGGACCCTTATTTTGAAGACAAAGTTTTTTGGGGAAAAAAAAAGCTACAGTCGCATTTGAAAGATTTTTATTGAACAAAAATTCAATTTGATTCTTTGAAAATTAGTATATATTGTTCTAAACGCAAAAGAGCTCAAAACATCAAAATAAGAAAATACCGTAAATCAAAAAAAGGTTTACTGTTATTTAGTTTGGTTCAAAACCTACAAAATCTTCATTGCTTTCACTGTAATTTATTTTTTTATCATTTAGGGAGCATTATAAATAATTATACTTTTAAAAGAAAAAAACTACTATTGTTATAAACACATTCAATTGAATTAAACTATGCATGCCTATTTAAATATATTTACACGTGGCTTGTGTATATCGTATATATATATATACATGTATATTATTCATACCTTCGGTGTATAGGACGTAAGCAGATTTTGACATCAAATTTTGGGGTAAAAAAGTGCGTCTTATACACCGTGTATATGTGTGTGTGTGTGTGTGTGTGATAACGCCTGCTTTTGTATGACAATGTCTTCGAATCAGCCCCATCCAACAATATGGGTTATACATACGTTAAATAAATATCTAGTTTTACGTTTCTCGCTTTGTTTCGTTTCTAGGGCGCTGATAAAATACTACACCTCTTAAACGCAGTGATACAACGCCCACCTCTGAACTTCAAAACTCCCCTCCATGAAGCATTGTTCTGCCCATATCGAATTTGACCAACCACATAGGAGGATAAAAAGTTGACAATATTCATTTTGTGTGAACTACAGCGCCCCTCCAGTGGCACAGCGCTATGCGGACTTATAACGCTAGAACCCGGGTTTCGATACCCGTGGTGGGCAGAGCACAGATAGTCCATTGTGCAGCTTTGTGCTTAACTGTAAACAAACAAACAAATTAAAGGTGATTATAATAGCAAAGTTCAAATAAAATAAGAACAACAACTCGGATTAGTTCCAAAGCAGGTCTGTCTTTGCTTGTTGGACTGTTTGTTTGTTTGTTTGGCGAATTTTCGTGCCAAGCTACTCGAGGGCTATCTGCGCTAGCCGTCCATAACTTTGAAGTGGTAGGCCAGAGGGAAGGCAGCTAGTCAATGTACGCCACCCTCCGCCAACTCTTGGGCTACCCTTTATCAACGAATAGGGAAATTTTTCGTCACGGTATAACGCCCTCACGAATGAAAAGGCGAGCATATTCGGCGACTAGTTTCAATTCCGCGCCGCAGATCGCGAGCCGAGCGTTATTAACCAACGAGCCATGTCGGCTCAATTTGCAACATACTGCCGCTTAAACGCGCTCCACACTTTAGAGCCGCGGGTGCGCTATAAAAGTAACAAGATTAGCCCAAGAGTTAGCGGTGGGTGCTTTTGACTAGCTGCATTCCTTCTAGTCTGTCAGTTCAGAATCAGGGACGACTATCTGCACACAGCCCTCGTGTAGATTTGTGGAAAATTCTGGAACAAACACAAAGTTCCAAGAAACAACATTGAGAAAGTCAGTAACGGACCAATGAGAGTTGAGATCGTTTCTAACACATAAAAAAAAAAAATCCCACGATGAACTAAAATCTTTAAAACACAATAATATTGTAAGTGTAATCCACCCACGCGTCAGTTTTGGTTTGTTTTTTTTTAATTTTACACAAAGCTACACTAGCCGTCCCTAATTTAGCAGTGGTAGGCTAGAGGAAAGGCAGCTAGTCAAAACCACCCACCGCCAACTCTTGAACTATTCTTGTTAACCAATGAATAGTGAGATTGACCGTCACATTATAACGCCTCCACTGCTGAAAAGGCATGTTCGGTGAGGTGGATTCGAACCCAACCCTCAGATTGTGACTCAAACCATTAGGGTCTGTTTTGGTGTTCTTTTATAGATTTACGTGTCGTATCGTTTAGTTTCGAAATATCTTGCAAGTTTTCTATCCATAATTGTCGATTTCATTATATCTGTAGCTAACCAGCTTATATCGTGAAAGTTGTTTCGTTTGAAAAATTCTCTAACAAATTCCACGATTGACTTCAATTCACAAGCTTTAGGTCATAGTGTCAGCAGCCGTCTTCCGGTGTTTCTCTGCCAACAACTCAACTCACCATCCATCAATTGTGACCAAAATCTTGTGAAATAAATATACACACATCGTATAAGTAGAACTTTTAACGGCTAACAACTTGAACACGTGCTTGGTACTAAAAAAAAAATACGAGGGATAAAAATGGCTGGTAAGCCATATTAAAAAAGAAGAAAGATAAAACACTTTCGATAGGTGGACATATCTTATTTAGACTGACTTTACGCCTCTGAATAAGACAGATCCATCTGTTAAAGTCGCACGGACTTTTTATCCTCCTTTTCAGGTTAAATAGCTCAATCTATTAAAAGATACATTCCCACCCCATTACCATAAAGTCAATAATCGTTGGAATATATTTTTTAGAAAAAAAAAAGAAGACTACTTGTTTTGAATATTTATTTTAGATAAAACTGAAGTTCAATACTTTTGGCAAAGTTAACCTAAAATACCTACTGTATTCTTATCTGCACGTCAAACTGACTTTAGAGGGCGCTATAAAGTGGACATTTTGTTTGTTTGTTGTTAAGCAAAAAGCTACACCATGGACCGTGTGTGCTTTGCCCACCACGAGTATCGAAAACCGATTTTTAGCGTTATATCCCCACAGACTTACCGCTGAGCCACCGATGGTCTATAAAGTGGTTTGTTTGTTTTAAAAGCACAAAGCTACACAATGGGCTATCTGTGCTTTGCCCATCATGAGTATCGAAACCCGTTTTTTAGCGGTGTGAGCCCCAAACTTTCCGTTGAGCCACATGGAGTCTATAAAGCGGAGAAGCTTTAAAACTTATGCCAGACTTATGTATTCTCACAAATATTACATACACGGTTGGTCTGTTTGACGAACCAGCCTCTATATAAACATTCACAACTAAATAATATTCTATATACGTTCTCAATGGAAAAAAATAATAATTAATCATTTACTTATGAACTCTACGAAACATAATATAGTTTTAGGCTTAAGAATCCTTGTTATAGTATTTTTGAACCTTTCTGTATTCCAGCTTGTTTACTGCTAAGCTGTGTCCACTGCAGGGATCGAACCTCGAACTTAAGCTTTATGAAGCCCATCAAGAGCTCACCGCTGCCCCACCACAGTGATCCATAGAGAGGGAAAAAGTAGAGACAATAGTTGTCGACAATAATATTTACTGGGAACGTAAATAGCTGATAAACACTGTAGGAGGCTTAGGTTTACCCAACACGAACCGGGACATTAAGATGATAAACACTGTAGGAGGCTTAGGTTTACCAAACACGCACCGGGACACTAAGATGATAAACACTGTAGCAGGCTTAGGTTTACCAAACACGCACCGGGACACTAAGACGATAAACACTGTAGCAGGCTTAGGTTTACCAAACACGCACCGGGACACTAAGACGATAAACACTGTAGCAGGCTTAGGTTTACCAA
>NW_013669578.1:74902-75781 GCF_000517525.1 Limulus polyphemus | reverse complement strand
GGAGAAACTACTTGATGCAAAATAGACCAACCGGAGAAACTACTTGATACAAAGTAGACCAACCGGAGAAACATACTGATACAAATAGACCAACCGGAGAAACTACTTGATACAAAATAGACCAACCGGAGAAACTACTTGATACAAAGTAGACCAACCGGAGAAACTACTTGATACAAAATAGACCAACCGTAGAAACCATTTGATACAAAATAAACCAACCGTAGAAACTACTTAGCGTCAAAAATGAAAACATTCTACAACTTAAAGGACGCTGTGTTATGGTGTTGATCGAAAATGTGTTAAGATATTAAAAAAACAACATTATTTGTTATGTCTCTCTTTCTCTGTCATTGCTTCTTGAAGTTGGATTAATCTAATTAAATACACACCATATGCAATAGTTGGTAAATTACGCGAAATTTCGGGCAAATTGATAGAGAAATTGCAGTGGTTACTACAACGCGCGAAATTTTGGGCAAATTCAAAGGGAAATTGTACCGGCTACAACAATACGTGAAATTGCGGGCAAATGCAAAGGAAAAATGTAGTGATTAGTACATTTCCCGCTAATTGTACTATTTAGTAATGCAGTATGGGAGCTTTAAAAACATGCTAATGTAGAGCAAATGGCACTGTCGATATAAATTAATTACTACATGCAATGAACATAAATATAATGAAATCGCTAAGATCATCTGATAGATGGCGTAAGTAAATAGTCGGAATTATGGAAACTTCTTGTTTCAGCGCAAAGATGCACAATGGACTACCCGAGCTGTGCCCACTGCGGTGATAGAGCTTCGACTTTTAGCGTTATAAGCCATCCCATCGTATACATTTTAATCCTTCATTATAATGCAGATGTTCTCTCTCTCT
>NW_013669578.1:71097-74216 GCF_000517525.1 Limulus polyphemus | reverse complement strand
GAGTTGGCGGTGGGTGGTGATGACTAGCTGCCTTCCTTCCCTCTAGTCTTACACTGCTAAATTAGGGACGGCTAGCGCAGATAGCCCTCGTGTAGCTTTGCGCGAAATTCAAAACAAACAAACAAACAAACAATTACGCATCTAAAATATACGTTAAACTTTCAAAAACTAAAAAGTGAAAAGCGCATGCGTGAAATTCAAAAGCTTAGAGACTCAGTATTTCTTTCTTTCTGTACCCTAAATAAGCGATAACATTTATCGACATCTGTTTACCTTTCTGGCTCACAAGTGTGGCCATAATTACGCGATCAAGATATCCACGTACGTGTTCCATCTGTTTCTGTGTATGCCACAAATATCTTGTCTTCAAACACTCAAACAGATCTATCTAACTATCTGTCCGTTTATATATCTACCTACCCGTTATAGAGCTATCAACACCTACAATTCATGAAAACTAGCTGAGAGTACACGTTGAGGAATAGAACAACGTCAGATAATGTTTCCTTTCTTGTTATTTTCTCTTTTAATATTAAACCCCTAATGACGTCATTAGACAATAATTACATATCCTGTATTGTGAAAGGTAAAATTTGACCTGTATCTTTAAGTTAAAATCCAAAATTATATTTTTAAAAAGCGGAAATGTACCCTCTTTCGGGGTCTTTTTTATCCCTAAAAACAAGACAGTTTGTTTGAAGTTAAGCACAAAGCTACACAATGGGCTATCCATGCTCTGCCAAGCACGAGTATCGAAACCCTGTTTCTAGCGTTGTAAGTCCGCAGACATGCCGCTGTGCCACTAGGGGGAGGGGCAAAAACAAGATAGTACATGTACACCGTCAGACAATTTCCAGTTACCATACAAAAATTACGAGTCTGTCAACTGTGGGTGGTGGATGCTAACACACAGACACACATAATAGTCATCTTTATTGTAAGATATACCCAACCTCAATCAATCGTTATATCCCATTATCTATACTACGTATAATCGGCTTATTTATATAACAATAAATATCTTTTGTACCGACGTGTATTATATCACTATAATCGTTTATTTAAACTTCAGTGTCTTCCTGATTCATCAGTGTAAAGTTTATTTTTCTCGGTTTTTGTTTTTCTGAACGGTGATATTTTAAAAAACAATGGATTAAATGAATAGGCAGTCAATTTACATAAATGAGTTTGTTCGTTTGTTTGTAATTAAGCACAAAGCTACACAATGGGCTATCTGTGCTCTGCCCACCACTACATAAATGAGAATGGTTAGGCCCACGTGTTCTCTTGCTGTACCGTTTTCGTTAAAATTTGGTATTCTCAAATGTTTTGTTTTTCTTTTAACTGTAAACTGTAAGTTCTCAGTTCCATGATAAACAAGTAGCACATACACTACCAGGAGTTTTCTTTTCATAGGGTAACAGTTCCGTGACAAACAAGTAGTACATACACTACCAGGAGTTTTATTTTCATATGGTAACAGTTCCGTGACAAACACGTAGTACATACACAACCAGGAGTTTTATTTTCATAGGGTAACAGTTCCGTGACAAACAAGTAGTACATACACTACCAGGAGTTTTATTTTCATAGGGTAAGGGAGAAAGCTTTCCCTAAACTCAATCCTTCTCCCATATATTTCTCGATGACAATTTTTGGGGTGAAAAAGATAGGTACTCTTAAAACTGTACTATTTTAGGTTTGCCCCCCAGTGGCACAGCGGCATGTCTGCGGACTTACAACGCTAGAAACCGGGTTTCGATACCCGTAGTGGGCAGAGCACAGATAGCCCTTGTGTAGCTTTGTGCATAATTAAAAACAAACTATTTTAGGCTTGCGTGTAAAACAATCTAGGGGACCACATCTTGTTTACAGACGTGACCCGTGCCACATCAGTCTCAAAATAAATTTCTTACCCCCCAGAAGAAATTCAGAAAGAAAACCCCCTCCACCATTATGACAGTATAAAATCATATTGTTTGTTTGTTTTGTATTAAGCCCAAAGCGGCATAATGGGCTATCTTGCTTTGCGGGTATAGAAACCAAAATTTTGGCGTTGTAAGCTATGAGACTTACCGTTGAGTCATTAGGGGGGAACAGTATTAATTCTGTTGATGTGAGGTTTAAAAAAAAAAAAAGAATCTGTATAATAAACACCGAGACAATTTGGTGTTAGCATTCATTTCTTGTGGTTTTGGACAACGACACCAATTTTGTTACATTAGGTCGTCAAGAAATTAATGTCGCTTTTTTCTAGATGAAAAATCCCTAACAACTTTTATATCAAAACAAGAGATTTATTAAATGAAATAGTCTCCATTCTTATCGATGATTCTTTTCCATCTTACAATCAAGTTGTTAATACCCTGATTAAAGAAATCACTTGGCTTTGAAGGAAAAAACATGTCGATGTCCTCTTTAACACCTTCCACATTTGCATATGTTTTCCCATTAAGATGGTGTTGCAGCGAACGAAAAAGATGGTAATCTGATGGTGCCATATCTGGAGAATATGGTGGGTGTGGGAGAACTTCCCAACCCAACTCCATAATCTTGAGTTGTGTCAATTGTGCCACATGTGGACGTGCATTGTCGTGGAGAAGAAGAACACCTTTCCTACTGACGAGTGGAGGGCGTTTCTGATGAAGAGCTTGATTTAAACGTTCCAGTTGCTGACTGTAAATCTCTGCATTGACAGTTCGCTGTAGATTGAGGAGTTCGAAACGAATTACTGCTTTGACGTCCCACCAAATGCAAAGCATCACTTTCTGCGGATGGAGTCCAGGTTTAGGGGTTGGAAGTGGTTTTTTGTCTAGGACTGAGTCATTGTTTTTGGGGTTTAATATTCGCATAGAGAATCCATTTCTCATCACCGGTGACAATTCTGCCCAAAAATGGTTCACGCGCATTACGCGCCTGAAGAGACGAAGCAACGTTCACACGTTGGAAACAATTATCATTGAAGAGTTCTTGAAGCGCCCAAACACCCTCTTTATGGAGTTTTCACATATTCCTTAGATGTTTACGTATTATTTCATGAGAGACATGCAATTTCGGGGCCATTTCACGAGTGTGTTGCCTTGGGTTAAACTTAATAAGACTCTTCAGAGCATCAATAT
>NW_013669578.1:59345-70097 GCF_000517525.1 Limulus polyphemus | reverse complement strand
CTAGAGGGAAGGCATCTAGTCATCACAACTCACCGCCAACTCTTGGGCTACTCTTTTACCAACGAATAGTGGGATTGACCGTCACATTATAACGCCCCCACGGCTGAAAGGGTGAGCATGTTTGGTGTGACGGGGATTCGAACCCGCGACCCGCAGATTGCGAGTCGAGCGCCCTAACCAGCTGGGGCCTGCACGTTTTGTTAAAATGGCACTAATACATATATTAACAGCAGCATTTGCTACTGCAACGTTTTGCGATGCAATATAAGGTACTTATATCATTTTGAGTTGTTGTTTGTATTGTTTTTAATGTAAGGATCTGCAACGTCTGTTGAAAATAAAATCTTAAATTTAGTTTTGAAAACCTAATCTTAACATCAATATGTTTTACTTTGGAAAGAAAGACATGACTAGAAAATCTTCCCAGATAAATGTCTTGTTGAAAAACGATTCTTTTAAAACTAAAATACACAAACTATCAACTCGTTGAAAACTACAGAACACAAACAAACAACAAATTAAATCAATGATTCCCTCAAGAGACAAGTTAAAATTATGAAGGTTTGTCGTACCTACAGTTTGTTCTCCGATACTTCTGGGGTGTTGTAACAACTCCAACTGCTAATACAGAACTGTCAACTGTCAGCAGGTGGAGTTGTTACAACAATACCACAGAACTGTCAACTGTCAGCAGGTGGAGTTGTTACAACAATACTACAGAACTGTCAACTAGTTTTGCTTATAACGTTAAAGATAGAGGTTCGATTCCCGCGGGGGCACAACTCAGACAACCCATTGTGTAGTTGTTTTTGTTTTTTTTGCTTCACAACAGACAAACTAAAACTAAGATGAGGGCTAGAAAAAAAAAGTTGCCCTAGCCTACTGACGCCCCTAGACCTCCAGACAGTTTCATTTTTAGGAAGGTAGCATTTTTGACAAATCTGAAGCAGCCAAATACAGTTTGTTTTTAAATAAGACATATCTGCATAGCATCTGGACTTTTTTTTTTAATGTAGATTTGCAAGACACACAAGAATAATAACACAGAATGGTGGGATTAAGATAAGTGTGCCAGAGGATTTCAGAACACGCCTCGGGACGCGTAAGCTTCTTGTTCTGGTTAACTGGTCTCCGTAAGGAACCACAAGAATAACAAGAATATCAACTTCAATCTTATTATTCCAATATACACGGATAAATCATGACAGCCACGTCATAACGGAAATTGTAACAATTTTAACATGTCTGCGCGCCCCTCTTTTTTTTTTTTAATGAGTGAGAGTGATATAAATAACAAGATATTATACACACGAATACACATTAAAATGTTATATGTGTTGTAGTAATTACTTATTATTTTCATTGAGCAGAAGTATATTAAAACGCTTTGTTTTTGCACCATTGACTATACCCTAATCGCTCGCCCACCCCCCACCCCAATTCTAGGAAACACCGATATACATTATAGTACATAAGCTAATCAGTCATTAAACCTATGTCAATTTTCACAAATATTTTTCAGCAAAACTACCCAATGCAGCTGAAATATAGTCGCCAGATGGCGCTGTGATACGAGTCAGAACAAGGGGTAGGGAATCTTGGAATGTTTAGGTGCACTGAAGCTCCTGTCTCGACAAAGTTCAAACAGAAGCCCCTGGGGGGAGGGTGTAAAGTGACGATAACTGCATGTAAAATGCTGTCTGTTGAATACAAAAATTCCCGATTCACCAAAAAGGTGAAGAACGTGCTTAAGCATACGCAAAGACAATGATGATAACCAGTATTTAGGAAACACACCCGCTGGAAAACTTTCAGTCATGAGTTCACAGACAAAAGTAACAACTGCAACGAAACTTGTAGTTTCCCAGATGTCGCTGTCGTTCTTGTACTTCATACTCTGAACAACACTAAAAGCAAAGACACGCAACGAATTCTTATTGACAGGATAACCTTTTCGTTTTCATCAGAAAGACTTTGAATGAAAACGTTACCTATCGAACCAAACTTTAATGAATATAATAATGAAGTATAAACGTGGAAGCCTAATGAAGCTTCTGTAATAAGTCACTCTGTGTTTTGTGTTGTTACCGATTTCCACGTACAGCCAGAGTAGCAAAAGGCAAAATAGTCCGGAAGATTAGTGCAAAATTTTGAAGGAATTGTGGGTTTTACACTAATTGTGCATGTCTAAAGAGTGTGACATATTTATCACTATTAGAAATGGACCCGGATGAACATTTTCAAAATGGCCGCCATGGGTTCTCAGGAATATGTCTTTTACTGGTGTTTGGTTTGTAAACCTCATTTTGGTCACTGTTTTTGGTTAAAATAGGTACATAGGTAGGTCATAATTAGCGATTAAAATAGAAATATTCATATTTCTTCTTTTTTTTTTTTAGTTAACCGACATCCACAAGATGGCCACCGCAGATCTGGAAAGTAACGATTAGTGGCACTAATTAATAAACATTATCCATATTTCATATAATTATTGCTCCAGAATTGTATCTTTCTGCAACTTTGATTCTCTTTAGAGATCTGGAGACCCTGTGGTAATTATTTCCTTACTTTTCTTTAACACTTTTTATCTTGAGTAACCGTAATGAGAGACTGACTGATAAACAGTATCTCTTTATCCAGGAACAGAAGTTGTCTTTACGTAATTCTGGAATTCCGTATATCGTTCTTCTACTGACAAATAGCGTTTTAATTTTCACTCTCTACAACATAATCTTATACCATTCGACGTTTTAATTTTCACACTCTACAACATAATCCTTATACCATTCGACGTTTTAATTTTCACTCTCTACAACATAATCCTTATACCATTCGACGTTTTAATTTTCACTCTCTACAACATAATCCTTATACCATTCAATGTTTTAATTTTCACACTCTACAACATAATCTTATACCATTCGACGTTTTAATTTTCACACTCTACAACATAATCTTATACCATTCGACGTTTTAATTTTCACACTCTACAACATAATCTTATACCATTCGACGTTTTAATTTTCACACTCTACAACATAATCCTTATACCATTCGACGTTTTAATTTTCACACTCTACAACAATCTTATACCATTCGACTTATTACCTCCGTTTGTTCGTTTAAGCGCGGAACTTCACAACGGTGGGCCATCTGCTCCGTGCCCACCAAATGGATCGAACCTTGAATTTTGTCATCATACGCCCTTAAGCTTACCAACTTATCTTGTGAAAGATTCAAACTGAATTGCTGTAACAGTCATATATACATAAAAACTATAAGAAACTAAGACCAAGTAGTTTCAGCTAAAACTAGAAATCAGTTGTCAATTACCTTCTTCTTTCTCCCTTGCAGTTTGTAAGTCTGAAGGCTTATGACGCTAAAAATCAGGTTTCGATATCCGCGGTAGGCACAGCACAGATAGCTAACACTGTGTAGCTTCGCGCTTATCAATAAACAAAAAGAGCAAACCAGGAATACCGAAAGATCATCGTTTAAGAGATAATTTAACAGAATTTCCAGAACATCTAGTATTGGATATGGTGTACCAACATGGTCTTATGACCTAATAAACCCTAAGGCTTTCAACAGGTAGAGCCACCTGTCTTCACCAAGGGCACCCTTGACCCTGACGAAGACAGATCCCCCTGCCGAAAACCCAAGGGTTTTACCAATTCTGTTTAATTTGATTTATTAGTTTTTTGTGTTTTTTTTTTACTTTAAATCAAATTAAACAGAATTGATAAAACCCTCGCGTTTTTGGCAGGATGACCTGTCTTCGTCAGGGTCAAAGATGCCCTTGGTGAAGACGAGTGGCGTCACCTGTCCCCAGCTCTTTTTTTTACTTTTACGAGCGGAGTCTTAGAAATTATCTGTGCGCAGTATATCCTTGGCGCAGTGTTGACTGTTGACAATCGCTTTTGAACTGACTCAGTCTATCGTAGATTCGATTATGCAAAATAGAAACCCAGCGAGAAACAAACCGTGACTTACACATGTAAATGTGATGTCATATGCAGGTTTTCTATATTTGTGTGTAGGTATATACTCACACACACACTTATGTATAAGCAACACATACACAAGAGTTCTATTGCAGTCTGTTAGTCTTCGTTTTGGTGGAATAATACAATATACACTCTCTTCTCATTCCCGATATGCATATCTTATTTTCGGTCTCCACAGATTGAAAGTTGATGGATTACGTTAACCAGTAATTGTTTTCCCGGAGAAACGGCTTTTCTCAACCTGTATGTCTAGGAAATCTAACGCGAATCTATTTGGACAATAGGCGCGTGCCAAATTCAGAAGAGTTCTGTACATAAGCGTCCTAATTTACATACATACATACATATATTATATCACCACGTAGATCAGTTAGATAATAAAATCTATTTAACATGCCGATCAATGCGTCGAATCCAAAGCATTGAATTCATTTGAATGCATTAATGGAAACAAAAGAAAACGGGCTATACACGAGAACTTGTGCATACATATTACGAACATACATAACAGAAATACGCATATAATTCATACATACTCCCACGCAAACTTTACAAAATACATATATCCACAATGCGCGTGCCTGTATGCACATTTAATCGCTACGAACAACTCCTAAACCTAGACACCAAATTTTATCAACTAGCGGGAGCTCGACGACTCTTGTTGCACTAAATGTTATGTACAAATAAAAATGTTCATTATTTTCAATAAATCTGGGCACCAGAGAGCGAAAAAAAATGGAGCAACCTACCAAATCTTAACTCCAGGACCCCCCTGGTGAGTCAGCAGGAAGCTTGAATGACACAAAAATTCGGGGCTTAATCCCTTTGAAGTGCGAAAAAAAAGGCAAGAACACTGTTTGAACAACGTAATAATAAAAAAAAACATTAAGTAGAAGGACTCGAGTACGTGTGCCCCCCCCCCCCAACATTAAACTAAATCTCTAACCCGCAGTCCACTGGTGGGACAGCGGTAAGTCTGCAGTTTTACAACGCTAAAATCAGGGGTTCGATTCCCCCTCGGTAGACACAGCAGATAGCCCGATGTGGCTTTGCTATAACTAAACACACACACACACAGACTCTCTAACCTGGAATTGAGACAAACGTCTGCAGGAAATCAATAGTTATTAATAGGCACACCATGATCAAAAGAACACTTAACGCCAGGACCATCTTTCTCTGTTCTTACACGCTTGTCAGATCGGAAATGTGTTGCGATGAGCACGCGCTCGGCAAGCCAAAACATACATCAGTTTCCCGAAATAACATCACACAATATGCATAAGGACACGGGCGTCAACACCGAGAACAGTGTTATGTCTACTAAAAAAAAAAAAAACCGAAAAAAAGAGTATAAATAAATAAAAAATAAAACCGAAAAAAAACGAGTATAAAAAAAATTGGACACGATAGAAGCGTATCCGTAAAATTTAACTGCATATCCAGGTGCGTACCACGATAACATGGACAAATTCAGGAATTATTTTTAGATTTATTAAAACATTTTACGCACTTAACCAAAAAACAAAAAAAAGGTTTACCATTTCGGTTATGAAAGTTAAACATTCTAACGAAAAGCCTAAATATCAGCAACAATATATTTAAGGAAACATTGTTTAAAAAAAAGAACATGTTAGTGTGTGGCTCGTTCATTGTTAACAGCAAGTTTTCTGAACGAAGAACATTCTTTTAATGATCCTGTACCGTACTAGATAACTTCGCCTGATCCAGTACAGTACGGGATAACGTATACGAAAGTCGTGCAATACATGCCACACAGATACACCTGTTCAAAGTTATCAACAAAGTTGTTCCATTTTCTGTTACAATTCTAATATATCATCCGAAAACATCGACGCGAATAAAATACATTACTTGCAAGCTAGACTCTGCACAAATCTCGTCCTTGTGATAAAATCTAAGCCTAAGTTTGCATAATTAATATTAATTGAAATTAATAAAGATTTAACGAGAAAAACGAGTACCGAATTCCATGGTAGGACAGACAGTGAATACTTGCTAGTCTAGAAGAAACAGCTTTTAACGAAAAATCAAAACTCCATTGTACAACACCGAATGAGACATCTACATTATATACGATACGGAACATGGTTAACGCAAATAACCCTCGAGTAGCTTCCCGCAAAATTCAACGACGGTCATACCATACAAAAAAAGAAACGTTAAAATATTTTCTTGGCACACGGCCAAAAATTTAACACGAGTAAAAGTTTGTTATATGATAAAAAGTATTATTCAAGTAGAACTAATAAGGACTGAAATATAAAGTATGGACCTTCGTCTCTGGATGAATTAGAGTCCTTTGTCATACAAAACTGGGACTACAAATTATAGATGTTTTCAGTGGAAAACAACATCATCAGAAACGTCACGAGTTAAAAAGTAATGAAAACCACCAAGAACTCGAAACAAAAAAAAAAGTGTATTTCGTTCTGCGACCACGTATATAGCTTGCATCCAGGAACTTGTGAATTTAAATACTTGTTGAACCCTTAACCAACACGTAGTTTGTAACCGAAGTATTTTCTGTTTGTTTGAAAGAAATGAATATGACATAATATATATATAGTTGAAAAATCTCAAAACACTGGCTGTCGTTTGTCGAATCCAAATTTATTTGGTTTGGAACGTAAAAATATGCATATCTTAGCAAAAACAAATTGTTCCAAGTGAAATGACCACATTTTACAAGTACGTGAGGTGTTTTCTTTGTACGTGTGTGTGTGTGAGAGAGAGAGAGAGGGAGAGAGAACGGCTACGGCTGGGTTTGTTTGTTTGTTTTGAAATTCGAGCAATACTACACGATGGCTATCTGCGCTAGCCGTCCCTAATTTAGCAGTGTAAGACCACCATCCACTGCCAACTCTTGGGATTGACTGTCACACTATAACGCCCCCACGGCTGAAAGGACAAGCATGTTTGGTGTGACGGGGATTTGTGAGTCGAGCGCCCCCCTAACCACCTGGCCATGCCGGGCCGGCTATGGCTGGAAATTTAACAGTATAGTAAGTAAGTAAACATATTTTTTTTTAATCAAAAACCATAATTCTACAAAAGAATAGCCTGTGAAGTGACGATATTTTTTTTTATGACAAACATTTCGGTCTTATTATAAAAGAATGTAATTAAGTAAACCTAAATATTTTTAAACAACCAGTATAAATAATATAAATATATCACACCTGCATGAACTTATTATTTAATGGAGTTATTTATTATTTTTAAAAAATATGTGTATAAGTGTGTGTACACAAGGGCGGATCCAGGGTGCCTCCCCCCTTCCAAACAAAAAAAAATCAAGGGAAAAGTAAATTAGATAGAAATAGATAAGCAGACGTGCAAGTGGTAAAAATATTATTTGCTTTCTTGAATAATTAATGCTCGTATTCTTGTACAGAAGGGGGGGGGGGAATTTGGACCATCTGTAATGTATACAAGTTTGAGACACGTAAATACATTTTTCTTCAAAATTATTCATTTAAAACCCACCAAAAGTTTTTGAAGAGCCCTTTTCATCGGTATGACTATCAAACTCTCTAGCTCATCAGTGACCATAACTTGATTCCAAGAGTTATTTAAAGATCTCGATTATAATAAACAGTTCTACAAAGAATAATGGTAGCAAAAAGTATCTGTTACTTGGATTTATTATTGTTAATTTGTAGACGGGAGCGGCCGGGAAAAAACAAATGGGATTCTGAGAAGTGTCAGGAATTGGACTTAGTTTTGTGAAGCCCTTCTTCTTAAAAGAGGTCAAGACACCTTTCAGACTCTTCCCATCCCCTTTAGAGTGACTCTCCGAAATCCATTCTTTTGACTCCCCACCAACCCCATTTCGTGAAAATCCTGTATCCACCATAGATGTATGTTTATTGACTCCCCACCACCCCCATTTTATGAAAATTCTGTATCCACCACAGATGTATGTTTATTGACTCCCCACCACCCCCATTTTATGAAAATTCTGTATCCACCATAGATGTATGTTTTTTGACTCCCACCACCCCCATTTTATGAAAATTCTGTATCCATCACAGATATATGTTTATTCCTTGCCGTTTTTACAGCTAGAGGTGCTCTTCAGAGTAAAACCATCATTCATAAAAATCCGAACACGCAGACATAGAGAACAAATTTCTACACAGTTTCTTTTTTTGGAGTTTTCAAATCCTAGCGAATTTATAAATGCATACCAAAATACGTATATAAAGCATATTGTGGAGAATGTGATCGATCTAGAACGTGCAGTAAATACGACCACACTTAGGCAATAAAACATTTTTTCATATATAAAGAATTCAACTTTGGCACTCAGCGTCCCCTACATTTTAAATAATACCGCTTAACTGTTGAATTATATTTGTTAATATAATAATTTTCATACGATTTTCCTTCATTTTTACTATTGTAAAATTAAAAAGGGGGTCGCCAATAGCCCACGAAATATTTTACAAGTTTATTAAAATGTTATCCAACATATAAAGAACTAAAATCATAAATAATATTCAACGTAAAAATGGTGAACAATTAACTTTATACACAGGTGCCAAATTACTATAATTATATAAAGGACTAATTTGAAAACTTCTAATTAGTCCTCATGTACATTCAGTTATATTACTTGATTTTCTTTTTCTCCTATATAAATATTTTTATAAACATTTTAGAATTACAAATCACATTTCCTGTTCATATAAAAATATCTTTCTATTTGATCCTTTAATTTATTTAACTATTTTCAAGTAACCATTTCATAATTTACAGTTAATTTTATTACATCCAAAAAAACATTCTTCTTTAATAATATTATTATTATTTTTGATAATTACCATTGTAAGTAAATTTTTTGGATTGCTTTTTAGCTTCGATACCGTTCTGTTTATTGTTTATAGCTTTCATCAACCACATCGTTTAATTGTTATACATACATTTTAAATTAATACTAACTTTGGAAAATGCAGATCAGAAAAGGTGATACACCATTTTTAGTTTGTTTTTATTTTCATAAAATTTTCAAAATTAATTTTAAACCTTTCTCAACAATACTTAATGGATAATTAAATTTAAGAAGGGGATTTCTAAGTTAGTATAGTCTCAATTCGCTTCCTTCTTAAACGAGTAATAAATAATATCAGAGCTAAATTCATTAGAATATTTAATTTAATACGTTTTGTATTATTGCTATAAAAATCTAGACAATGACGACAACCAGAACTTACAAGCAACTTCAGTACCTATGCCATAGTTGTACCTGAAATCTAATGATCAACACAGCGAGATTTAAAATTAAATTAAAACAATTACTTAAAACCTAACTAATACCTTCCAATGTGATTTTGTTTTTATATAATGTTTAAAAATAGTTTCAAAATTATAATCTTCTAACTTCTAGTTCTACAGCTTCTTACTCACAATAACGTTCGATACGAGGATATAAATTAATCACATCAATTGTTAACAGAAAAAGAAAAAAATAAGAATGTGTATCTAACAAATATACAGATAAAGTTCAAATTAGGGCAGATCAATCGTAATAAATCATACTTGTTAAGCTGTTTCTTTTCGTTACGATCATTACAAGTAAAGCGTTTGGCCTTTCGATGAAAAATTATTCCCA
Source organism: Limulus polyphemus (assembly GCF_000517525.1). Classification (NCBI taxonomy): domain Eukaryota; kingdom Metazoa; phylum Arthropoda; class Merostomata; order Xiphosura; family Limulidae; genus Limulus; species Limulus polyphemus. The sequence goes on along the minus strand of NW_013669578.1, from coordinate 60,449 downwards.
CTTTCGGCTGCTTTTACGTAGATGTCGCATGGCCTAGGGGCCGTCAACAAAAAACAGCGTCTAATTAACTTGCTCGTGTTAGGAAAGGGTGGTGGTGTGAAGTTACTAGTTCAAACACGCGGCCAGCCTTTTACAGATGCACGCTAGTTTAATTTTACAGTTACCTGAGTAAGTAACATGAAAACACACACTACAGACAATGCGCATTAACTCAAAATATTACAAGATTACATCACTCTAGTTAGCCTCTTTATTTTTTAACCATTCCTGGTAAGCATCCATCTAAACTGCAATGGATATAACAGTGGAGAAACACCCATTAAGTTTAGGTAACGAGGGTCAAGTGACCGGTACACTTCAGTGATTCGTTTATAAACGAAAGGAATGCTTAATTTATATATATAATCTACTACATGATCAAACATTCGAAGACATAAAATTTTATGAATACACGCCGAATATTTTGGAAACGTACAACATATTTCAACCCACAATTCACTACCTGCATAAAAGTATTATTGTGTCATTCCTCGTGAAATAAATCGGACCGCTGATTATGCTGTGTTCAAATGGGGGTGTCCGTAAATCATGAAAAAAAAAACTAAATTGCCCCTTCACGGTAATAATTTTCTACCAAAGAACGAATAGAAGCTCTTAATTTAAAATAACACCTCAATCATAACCCGACAGGCAATTGCTTAATAATATAGATTTCTGCTGTAATAGTAGATTAGCTATTTTAATAAAATAATTAATCACCACATATTTATGTATATATATATATACTGAAAAACATGTTTCTTTTCTTGGAGATTTTCATCACTCGCGTATCTCGTGACACCTTCCTCTCGGTATAAGAATACACGTCGGCAATTTAACTCTAGAATTAATTACCAGTGGGACATAGCGGATTTTAAGACACATTTTTCTAAACTATTAGTGCACCGTGAATAGACCGGTATTATTATTGTTATTATGAGAATTTTGACACAATTGTTCAAAATATTAGATAGCTTTAATTACGGGTAACAGTAATGTAGGTGTCTCTGAAATGATAACAACATACCTCGAAATGTTCTCGACTTATGTCCCTAACATAGTGTT
>NW_013669578.1:57756-58345 GCF_000517525.1 Limulus polyphemus | reverse complement strand
GTTTGTTTAGCGCGATTGTTGAAGTTGAGTGTATTGGTAAAGTTATATTCGGAAATAATAAACCAGTTTTATTAAGTAAAGAACTTGTGTCGCTAAAGTTTCGTCGGAACGAAGTTACGGAAAGTTAATTAACAAACGGAGACGTAACAATACCATTATACACGTGCTACTCTTTATGTACTACAAATAAAGAAAAAACCTTTCAAAAAAGGAAGTAAATGTAGGGATGACTAATACCAATTCTTCAAAAACAATGCAAACAAGATAGTAGGGATGGTATTTGCATCATCCTTACATAGTCTCACAGGCACGCAGCGTAGTAGAATGTTAACACACATAAACAGAATAAACTAGACTCAATTATGATTGAATAGTTATATATATTGCTATATGTTGATTCTTGCCTGTGCTATTATGTAGGAATGATGCAAATACCATCCCTACTATCTTGTTTGCATTGTTTTTGAAGAATTGATATTAGCCATCCCTACATTTACTTCCTTTTTTGAAAATATTTTCCTTTACTTGTTTTTAATACAGTGTTTCAATAAATATAGGAAGATTGTACTTATAACCAAGTTCTAAATAC
>NW_013669578.1:54342-56804 GCF_000517525.1 Limulus polyphemus | reverse complement strand
GAGCATGTTTGGTGTGACAGGGATTCGAACCCGTGACCCTCAGATTGCGAGTCGAGTGCCTTAACCACCTGGCCATGATACGTGCAAGTAGTTGAGGGTTAACAGACATATACGTGCAAGTATTTTACTCACATTCCCAAGGATGATAACATTTTCTACGTTTATAGCGTAAGTATTAAATGATTACAAAAAAAGAAAAGAATTAGCTGAGTGAAGTCTCATTATGCCGTCTCCCCGTGCATCAACGGTAAGTCTCCAGACTTAAACGGTAAAATCCGGGGTTTGATTCATCACAGTAGACTGCGCGCAGAGAGCCCGTTGTGCAGCTTTTCGCTAAAAAAAGAATATCAACATATTTATGCTAGCTAATCAAATTATGACATGAACTCTGCTGAACTTCATGGCGAATGAACACAACTAACATCCCTGTTATTTTCTCAGTCCCCCCCCCCCGGGGGGACAGCGGTAAGTTTACAGACTTAGAACGATAAATTCCGAAATTCGATTCCCAGCGGTAGACGCAGCATAAAAGTCTAATGTTCTAAACCAAAAAATCTATTATTTTCTGAATATTATTTAGTCAATATACGTTTCAGATTTTGATAAATATTCCATTTTTTCTTATTTAATTAAAGTCTTCGTTAAATATCTACTTTTTTTTATGTTTTCCATCGGCCTCGCCTGATAAGCTTACAGTAGTGACGAACCTACACAACTGGTGTTTTTGTTTTTCCCACAATCTGCCGTTGGTTGATTTAACAATTCACATATCTGAGCTAGGAACTGAATTAGAAAACAAGATTTACTAATAAAAAACAAACAAAGAAAAATAAAACGTGTGGCTTGTGCACTTACAATAGGTTACGTCAATTTGGAGTTAAACTGGCGAAAAAAAAAATATTTCCGTAACTACACATAAATACGCTATGATCATAATTATTAAATATAACTCTTTGTTTTATTAAATGGTTATTATACTGTTGTCTGAAAAGTAGTTCAAGTCCAGCCTTTATCTTAAAAGAATTATTCCACGATCTAGTCTGATCTCTACCCCTTTTATCATAATAATAATGTATTTAATTCTGTCGGTTGTTCAATTTTCCGTGACTAGTTTTTGTTTGTTTCTTGAATTTCGCGCAAAGCTACACGAGGGTTATCTGCGCTAGCCGTCCCTAATTTAGCAGTGTAAGACTAGAGGGAAGGCAGATAACGATCACCACCCACCGCCAACTATTGGGCTGCTCTTTTACCAACGAATAGTGTGATTGACCGTTACATTATAACGCCCCCACGGCTGAAAGGGCGAGCATGTTTGGTGTGACGGGGATTCGAACCCGCGACCCTCAGATTGCGAGTCGAGTGCCGTAACCACCTGGCCATGCTTTTCGTGACTAAATAATTCAAACATTTAAATTACATTTATAATAAAAAATAATCTATAAGGGAAAAAAATAACAATTGCCTCCCCTCTCATATCCTCTGCCTTTTCGATTCCATGAACTTTCAAAGTAAACAAAGTTATAATGCTTTTTACCTAAACATAAATGGTATAGATTGAATTAGATGGGGTGGCCTGGCATGGCCAGATGGTTAGGGCGCTCGACTCGCAATCTACAAGTTCGAATCCCCCTCCCACCAAACATGCTCGATGGGGTGGCCTGACATGGTCGGATGGTTAGGGCGCTCGACTCGCAATCTACAAGTTCGAATCCCCCTCCCACCAAACATGCTCGATGGGGTGGCCTGACATGGTCGGATGGTTAGGGCGCTCGACTCGCAATCTACAAGTTCGAATCCCCCTCCCACCAAACATACTCGATGGGGTGGCCTGGCATGGCCAGATGGTTAGGGCGCTCGACTCGCAATCTACAAGTTCGAATCCCCCTCCCACCAAACATACTCGCCCTTTCGGCCGTGAGGCGTCATAAGGTGACGGTCACTCCCACTATTCGTTGGTAAAAGAGTAGCCAAATAGTTGGCAGTGGGTGGTGATGACTAGCTGTCTTCCCCCTAGTTTTTCACCGCTAAATTAGGGACGGCTAGCGCAGATATCCCTCGTGTAGCTTTTCGCGAACTTCTAAACCAAATTAGATGGGGCAAATTTTCAGACCCACCAAGTCAGGCTGTATCTTTTGTCAAACACTGAAATAGCTGGTAAATAATAATTTTAAAAGGGAAAAAAACCTGAAAAAAATAATAAATCGCAACCACAATACAAACATCCAACACCGGGGCACAAATCATAAGGTGGGTGATTTTATAATGTGCCCTGTTTTTTTGTTTTTTATTTAGGTACTGACGAAGGAAGTAAGATCCAAATTGCACTTGGGGTACACCACCTATCCAGATTAAACTCAACTTCTCTGGCCTCACATGCTTGAAAAGAAAAAAAAAGAAACAATGGAGCAAATGTGGGTGCTTTAGCTCACAACGTCCCACATCTTTACCACCTTTCGTAGGCC
>NW_013669578.1:33743-53812 GCF_000517525.1 Limulus polyphemus | reverse complement strand
CCACCTTTCGTTGTCTGCAGCCAGATGTGGGAAGATGGTTGCTCATAAAAATAAAATAAAATAATAATATGCAGAAAGAAATAATAAAATATAAGACATCAATAGGGGGAAAAACAATACTGTCCTTGAAGTTAGCATTCCAGCCCCCAATATGATGTGTATGTATATACTATTTACAAGCCCAAGTATATATACATATCTAGACTGTTACATACGTTTACATTTTTATATATGCACACTCACACACATATATACATAAAATTTTATTTCAGAAGTTTGCAAAAAATAGGAGTTCTTACATAAAAATACAGGTTAATTATAATTAAAAATTAGAATACTTTATTATGTGTGTGTGTGTGTGTGTGTGTGTGAAAAAAGGAAGTAACACATGTAAAAATAAAAACACGAACTTGCACCGCAGGAAAGCTTGGAATAAGATCCCGCCTCTATCTCCCGTTCAACGTTGTGCGACCGCAATTAGATCTGCGCACTAAATTTCAGAATCTACGTTAAGCTTACAAATCATAAAAGCGTTTATTAAAAATAAGAATAAAAAATTAAATATATTTAAGTAACTCGTACACAATTTTATCTTCTCCGAACTATAAAACTTTACTGCTGTTTTATAACCGAATTTTATTAATTACATGCACAAAAATAACAAACTTTTCCGTTACTACTCGGTACAACTACAACAACAGTTTTCATATACTTGTAAGTAGTAAAACTTGAATTTTTTAAGAGCAGGTGGACATAATTTATTTAACATTTAAAGGTTTTGACCCCTTCCAAATCGAATAAAAATTTACAGCAAGAAAAACATACCTGAAATTCTAAAAGGTCAAATTTTTTCCAAAACTGCATCAGAGGCTGAACACTCCCAGCCATCTCTGCCCACGACGAATGACAACTAATTGTCCACGTGACAGCAGATCTTCTAATATAATCTCCAACCAGTGTTTCAAGCAACGGCACTAAACTATTTGACGTCACTTCATTCTGAAGCGATTGCGCTTTGTTTTTATTTTATTGCAATGAGCGGCTACGCTAATTTTCATACTAAGCGCTCTGTTTCGGGTTGGCCGCCAATAGCATTCGTTGGTGTAGAATCAGACGCACCGGCGACCAATATGGCTGCAGTAATGTGCATCAGCACGAATATAACGGGTGGCATTGCGGAGAAGTTGAAAGATAGATCTAAGTGTTATGTTACTATAGGTGATATCTTATTATTTATTTTAGGTATTTCAGTATAGAAAATTGATCAGGGATAATATTCTATTTGCTGTAACAACCAACGTTAACGGCAATGTTAAGCAGTGGAGAGCACGCGTTAGGCTTAGAACGAACTCTAGGCTTCATAAGTTGGAGTAACTAACGCGTTTTGAGTGCAAGTTATAACAAGACTTATTTTTGCTCTCAATTTTAATTTCAGTGTCATAATAGATGTGTTTTATGTATTATTTATTAATCATCTGATAAGTATTTATTAAAATAGTAATTGGATTTAGAACTAAAATTCAATAACTGTGTATACTCTACTGTTTAGTAATGGTACTACTACAGTACTAGTACTATAGTATAGTCTAGACTAGTGCTTCTTAATCTTTTCCAGTATAATTCAACCCTATAAAATTTTCACAACAGCTCACTCACCCCAGTTAGAAAAAAGACAAAAATGTACTAAATTAAAATGCAAAATTCTATATTATGACTTAAATATACATCAAACAACTAGAATGAATACAACAAAAAATAAATGTATTTATCAAACTACAACTAGAATAAATAATTATAACTAATGACTTTTTTGCTCTTGGATTTATTGTATAATTGATAATATTCATTCATTCTGATTCTGATCTCATTAACCTCTGGGTGAACCATTCGCCCAGTTGAGAAGCAGTGGTCTAGGACACAAAATTTCGGTCTATTACTAGTAGTAGTAGTATGAAAATAGATACTCAATATTAATTTTAGAATTAATTATTGATGAACACACTGAAGAAAGCTAGCACATCAGAAAGCATACTAGTAAAATAATAACTTATAACAGCTAAGATTTAAATTATTTATGGTGTATTTCATCTTATGTTATAGATCCGGTTACTTCATGATTATCTATATTGTTTTAACTTGCGTGTTAATAAATTGAGCTTTCCAAGTGTAAAAAATAAGTTTCATTCAATTATTTTTACGTCATTTTAAAGTAAGTTATTTATGTGATATGCGAGAAGTTTTATACATGTTTATAGGTCTTTGTTAAATTTAGGACGAATGTTAGCTTGACATTAGTTATTGTGTCTAAATCACAATAGATGACAGCACTATCTTGATAAACGAAGTATAACAGTCTAGGAGCTATTATTTATAAGCTGCAGTTTTGTTTGTTTAAATTTTAATGTATTGATAGTGAAATCTTTTATGCTTTTCATGTAACTAACTTACTCAAGTTAATGTTGTATGAAGAACTACTTTAAAAAACAAGTTGAGTAGTTTACTAATTAATTCTTAGATATTCAAACGAATTAAGAATCTCGTTAAAGTTAATACGTAAAGTTCTAATAGCATAAGTGCAGCACAAAATCTTTAAACTTGAACTAGTAGGCACATCACAATCCTTGCATTAATGCAGGTGACTTTGCAAAGAAAACGCTATATTAAGGTTTACATTTCAGTTCCAACTATATGTAGCTTATTATCGAAACGGTTTATGTTCATAAAACATTATATAATATAGAGATTTGTATCAGTAAGCTTAAGTATTTTAGCTTGTAAAACGTGGTAGTTATTTTTTTTAATTGCAATCTTATATAACCCCTTGGATGATAATGTTAAAAGATTAATCTCGACTATGGGGATTTTCTTTCATTCAGATTATTCGTGAAAGTTATCAGGGTTTCTATCTTTTGAAATCTTATTTGTAAGAAGAGACATTTTTGGTTGATTTATTCGTAAGAAGAAAATCAAGACACGATTTTGACAAGTCGATTTTTCAACAGTTTATAATGCCACATATTGGCAAGTTTGTTGATATTGGAGCACTCGGTATCCTCTTTTATTTCTTAAGTTACGTTGCACTCTTGACTAATCCTTCTTGGTTTGCTGTAGATATTCTGATTCAAAATATCACAGGGCAAGTAATTAGTGCTTCTTGGTGAACTGCTTTTGTTGCGTGACAGACCTAGAGTCTTTGAATGTGAAAGTCTGAAAGTAACCTACAGGTTTGTATAACAATAAATAAATATTAGACATCTCGAATTAGAAAATAAAAGGGATACTATTAACATTGTATGCAAAATTTCTTTATAAATAATAATAGAAATAAAATCGTTAAAGATATAATGTTTTAAAACTAATAAGGTTTCATAAAATATTTGTACGGACTTTGTCAAATTGCTGTGCATATTCACCAGTAGATGGAGCCATATAACTAAACTGCTTGTCAATTATTGGATATTTCCAACAAATGTTTTTATTGATAACATCATGGGGTTTGCTTAGAAATAGTCACACACATATCTGTGCAATAATGAATGTAAACCAAAAAGCTATAAAAAAAATCACTATTTGTTTTTATCAGAATTAAAAAACCATCTAACTTGAGGTTGAATTTTAGTTGCACTCCAAATTACGTTCGCTATTAAGCTCAATGTGGATAATCAGATTGTTAAGTAAGTGCGGTTGTAAATAATCCTAAAATATCTTAATATAACATAAGTGTATTTTACTGAATCGAAAGAAGAACTTCAAAATTTTATATAGAGAGTTCAACAATTTGTAAATTAAGGGTAGTGTGCTTTAAAATACTTTCTTAACTTTGACACGATTCTATTTTAAACTACTACTGCGTAATCTTGAATATTTATCTGAGTCACTGCTATTTTCGCATGGTGATATAGATTTGAACATAGACCATAGCTATTGATGATATGGTGTCAAATGTTGATCCTGTCAATTGACGATGTAATGTTGAACATAGATCCTGTTAATTGATGATACAGTTTGGATGTAGATCCTATTAATTGATGAGGTAGTCTTGACTACAGATCCTGTCAATTGGTGATGTGGTGTTGAACATAGATCCTGTCAATTAATGGTATAGTTTTGAACTTAGATGCTATCAATTGGCAATATGGTGTTGAACTTATACACTCTTTCAGTTGATGAAATTCTTGTTGGCTGGTTGTATTTATTAATCTATAGAATTTGAAGCTGTGGTATTTTCAAGTGCACGATTTCCTTTGGAGTAATCGGGTATGTTCAGTAGAACAAAAGGACGTTCGACAAAAAAAAAAAAAAGACCTGTAAAATTAAACTGTATTCCCTGACTTTTGACTGAGTTTGAAAAGAAAAAATACTGGAGGTAGTGTGTAAAAATGAAAAATATTCTTTATTGATTCGTACAAACAATCAAAATTATTGAATTGATTTTTATTTATGAGAAAACTGCTAGAGTTATATGTTACCGTCCATAATTTTGAACTCCTAACCAGACAGTCAGCAGCACCTTACTACCTATCATCTTTGCTAAGAAATGAATATCATTCTTATAACACCTCACAGTTCAAACTTTGGGGAATATTTTGTGGTGTCGCATAGATTCAAACTCGGATCGCAAGCTCCAAAATCCTGAGCTTTATCACAGGGCCATTCCTTTACTTAAGACGGATCATTTAGTAGAGGTTTGAGAGCACTTAGTGAATAATTAGTTGTGTTTCACACTGAGAAAACACAGCATTATGTACACGAAACAGTGATACTATTCTTATTGGGAAGATGTGCTACCCACATGACTGTTGGTCATCGCCATCGAAAAATATAGGAAACCGTAATCTTAAGGTATCGCTTGACTTGCTAGTGGAAAAGATCACTGGCTACTTCTACATAGTATGTTCAATTTTACAGAAATATTTCTCACTATAAAGCTTACATGTTATCACAGGTAAATAGTCAAGACAAAATAGGTAACTAGGACGAAAGGAATTAGCTACTTTTTTGATAGGCGTTCTATGTTAAAATTACATGCACTTGAATGTATGAGAACTTAAAAATATATATTAGGTTAAAGAATGAGGTATAAAGCTGGTAGTATGCTTGCATACCTCAAAGTAAATTTAAAGCCTAAAAAATATGTATAAATATCTATTCTGTTAAAACCTCGCCTGGGACATTAAAAGCATTAGAAAAATTGTTTAACAGTTAATCATTTCTTTGACCTATTAACCCACGCTTTTACTTTCTAAATTTATATTTTACTACTAGAGTAAATTTAAAAATAATATATATATATATAAAATATACTTGCTCAACCATTTTAAAACCTTGGGGAGTTTTACCATCGTCAACAATACCCACAAGAGGGCAATATAGTGCAACCGCGTGTTCGCGTATTAAGTGTGGGTGAGTCTATTGTTTCTTACTTATTTCTCATTTAAGTTTCCCAATGTATTTTCTTATGTATACTAGAAGCTAAAATTTTGTGTATATTTTAGTATCAGTATCAGGCATAAATAAGTTTGGACGTCCAGTGATTCAGTCTACAGGTTGAGGCCCGTCCAGACAGAGTTAGGCCTACAAGTTGTATTTCTCGAGTAATACTAATTCAAGTAATTGTGAAGTGGTCGGTGCTATCGTTAATACTACAGACATTAAAGCTGTACTGTAGAGGTCAGCTAAGTCCAAGCAATTAGTGTTTAATATTTCACGATGGTTAAAGAAGTTATAACAGCTAAATGTGAACAAGACTTTATTATAGAAAGTGTAAAAGCAGATAAAAGAATTGATGGAAGGGAACTAAATGAGAGTCGTGTAATGCATATAACTTTTGGGAAAACTAGAGGTTGTGTGTTGTGCACGTTGGGGAACACAAGAGTGTTATCGCAAGTTTCATGTGAAATGTCTATGCCTAAAGCTGCCCACCCAACAGAAGGTTCAATTCATATTAACGTTGAATTGTCCCCAATGGCTTCCCCAGTGTTTGAAGCTGGCAGATCTTCAGATCTTGGAATAGAACTTACCAGAGTCCTCGAGAAATGCATTAGAGACTCCCACTGTGTTGATTTGGAAGCTTTGTGTATAGTGGCTGGTGAGAAGGTGTGGAGTTTACGTGTTGATGTTCACGTGATGAACCATGATGGAAACTTGGCAGAATGTGCAGCTATTTCAGCAGTGTCTTCTCTGCATCACTTTAGACGACCAGAAGTTACAGTTGCAGGTGCCGATGTTACAGTTCACTCGGTGGAAGAACATGATCCTATTCCTCTCAGCCTCCATCATATTCCAGTATGTGTCACCTTTGCTTTGTTTAATAGCGGTCAGCAAGTTATTGCTGATCCAACGGAAGCAGAAGAGCTGGCTTCTGAAGGCCGAGTGGTAGTAGGAGTAAATGCTCACCAGGAGATATGTATGATGCATATTAGTGGCTGCACACCATTGCAGAAAGAGCAGGTTCAAAGATTTGTTGAACTTGCAGTGAACAGAGCAAAATATGTCACAGAATCCATCAAAACAAATTTGCAGCACGATGAACAGAACAGGTCTTCAAAGAATCTCGTGGGGTTTGCTAAAGATCTTCAGACTGACAAGATCCTTGCTGTACAAATTAGACCACAAAGAGTTTTCGTTCCTCCACCTCAAGTCAGTACTGAAGAGACTGTTTCTACTGATAAGGAGGTAGAAATGACAGATGAAATTTCACCACCAGAGAAGGAAGTGAAAGTTTTACTCTATGGACCAAAGACAGCTGGGATCGGAGAAGGTGGAGCCTCTCAATGGGAAACAGTAGATCTATCTATTGAAGATAACATTACAACATCAGTAGAAAAAAATATTGATTTGTCTTATGATGATGAGAGTGAGGAGGAGGTAGTAACTCTTGGAGCAGAAGACCTTCAGATAGAATCCCGGGAATCAGACAAAAATGATAAAGCTAAACAAAGACTAAGCCGTGGGTGGTATGCTAAAGATGCATTCTTTGGAGGATGGTGAATCATCTAGTTTTCCTTATATGGTTTGTAAATTTTTCAATAAAGAGTTTTATAAACAGGTATTTTTGATGTACATGTGAAAAATAGTGTTTTGTTTTTTGAACAATAAACATAATCCAGAAAGAAAATTTTAGGTTTGTTGGTTAATAAAGAAAATCAAAAACAACCTGAAATAATGATGTCATATACTCATTTAATAGCTTTTTAAAAATTTTTCTTTTTTGCAGAAAAAAGATATATAAATAAATGATTAGACACATTTGTCTGAATGTTGGATTTTTTTAAAACCAAAACATTTCTAAAATGATTTTTTAAATGCAGCACAATATTGGTACATGTTAGAATATAAATAATACTCACTAGATGTTAAATAGTTAAGAAAAAAACTGGGCAAAATTTAGGATTGGGAAGAATTTTAGTGGCTATAAAAATTCATTCTTTTGGATTTTGTGGATAGAACTTTCATTAGTAGCTATATTGTTTAATTTTGTTGTGCTTGTAAAGCCTACTAATAAGCACGTAAGGATGGAAAAGAATGAGAAACCTAGAATAGCTATAGCAGAAAGGTAAATTGATTTATAACTGAATGTGATAGTAAATGTAGAAGAGAGAAATAAACATTATTTTTAATACATATTCAAATACTTTGTCAGTATGCGATGTATGTATCTGTATATTAAAGAAAGATTGTTGGCCTATGTCAGTGGTCCCCAATTATTTTCCACACTGGGCCACTTCAGATCATGATCATCCGAGTTCCAAATACTTGGCCTGTGTTAGTTGGGGAATACATTATTCCTCAAGTTCGGATTTGCTTGTATGTGCGATATCTGATCAGAGTGAAAGCCACAAGTTAAGACTTGGATAGCCTGAATTGGCCTAGGGGTTGCCTTATTAGAGCTCGCTGGTCTGTGTCATTACTGAATTCATAATAAGAATCTCAGAAATCAATGATTCATCTCCAAAAGACTGCTTTGAATATTTATCAGTCATCATTGCTTCAACTGCCTAAAATTTAATTCACCTAAGTAAAATTACTAATTATCATTATAATTAATTATATTGTAATAGAATTAGTAATTAGACTTAGGTCATCTTACCAATTACTAACCACGACAGTGACCTTTACTCATATCGCTGGTTTCCAACTTGATGATTTCTATCATTTAATACTGTTATGCCACGTTATTTCTTGCATTTAGCAATTTAACCTTTTTTTCTTTTTTCCCTGTGTGTGTCAGGCATTTACAGGTGTCTTTCTATTAAATTTTAAAATGATACTTTGCTACAATGTCTGGTTATAACAGATGGTAGGAAATACATGCAAGACCAAAAAAAAAATATTTTTTGTTAAAATTTCATATCACTTGAGCTGTTGTAAAAAGGCTAAAAATAATAGGAATTGTTTTTCTTTTTTCTGGAGTGTAAAATAGTTGAAAGTGATATGATTCAGTTGTTCAAAAGTATTAGGAATATAAATAGCTTGTCTGTGTAAAGTCATGTTTTATTTTCAGTCTAATAAGATTGATAATAACGATTTGAATATTGTAAACTTTGAAAAGTGTTCAGAATTTTAAACTTGTGAATTTATTGGAAACTTATTTTTGAATGTAGATAATAATTTTTTTTAATTTACTAGTATTTTAAAAATAAAAGGTATTCATAAGTTTAAGTATGTAACTTGCTCCACTATGACTAAAAATGTCCAATGTTTAATTCTTGATTTTGAACCATTGCATTTATTTAATGAGGAACTTATGAATGCAGTGTCAGTACCCTGCACAGGAAAAACTATCATGCTTAACCCCAAAAAAAAGTAATCTTCAAAATTACTCAAATGTAGAATCTTACTGCTAAGTTTATATGCCTTACATGAGCTTTATAAGTTTTCTTGGCAATTAGTGGAATTTACTAATTGATTAATTAACAGGTTCATTAATTGATTACATTCAGTTGATTGATTATTACATCATAAAAGCAAAATATGCTTATAACGCTAACAATTGGGTTTTGGTACGCATGATGGACAGAGCACAGAAAATCGATAATGTCAATTTTTCAATGACTTGGTGATTTTCATGAGTCATGACACCAATTGATTAAGCTGAATAAACTTGAATTAATCAAAAGTAATGATAGAAATCCTAATGAAAATCAGTAATAATTAGAAACTTTATTATTTTCATGACTCGGTTAGTTTAATCACAATTTTGATTAATTTATGATTGGAATAATTGAAAGCAATAATAACTGGAAACACTCGTTTTTATTAGTTGATTATTTTACATGATACGGTTTCTGGTCATGTGTAATTAATTTAATTTAAAATTATAAACTTAATAAAAGAAATTGTAGTAGAGATGTCTGAAGTTAATTTGCATAAAAATTGTTAACTTTATCATTGAACTCTCAGGTAGCTATTGGAATACACTCATTAAAATTCCATTCTTCACAAAAAAGTTTACCCAATTTGACAAAAGTTTTTCTTCATTACCCATTCAAACCGTTTTCAGCCATTATGAGTATATATAATTTGCTGAAATAAAACTATGTACCAAATTTGTTTGACTTTCCCTCTTTTCTTTTTTCTATCTGCGGTACAAAACAAAGTTAATTTTGGCACATGAATTTTTTACTTTTTTTTTGTATTTTGTTTATTTCATCGTAGTAAGTGTTTCTAATTATATAGAATATATTTTTTACTGTACTTGTATCTAAATTTTCCATATTCATAGAATCAGCAAGTTCTTTCAAAGCATTGTTTCTTACAACTCTGTTTTTATAATTAAAATCATAGAAATCCCAAAGGCAAGGATATCTTGCATATTGTTCCACAAACTTAACAGTATCTTCAGTGCTTCACTTATTCATTTTAATATTAATAAACAAATCGGAGCTCATTAATCCCGTATTCAATTCACAAATCTGCATGACAATTCAGGGTTGGTGTCATGAAAAGTTGGACCTGTCCAACTCATGTAAGTTATTTGCACCACTAAGCATAGTGCATGTGTGTTGTTGATGTTTCTAGTGACGCCACCTAGTTTCATAATGTAAGTTTGTCTTAATACACTAAACTCCATTCTGTACTTGCATGTTCCTGTATACTTTGGTTTTGCAACAACAAAATAAACTTGGCTGTTGTGCCTACAAATAATTTCTGTAAGGGTTTTGAAGGAGGTTAAGGATTGGATATGTGAGCCACTTGCTATTATTTTTTTTTTAAGTCCCTGATAAGTGAATAGGTGCCAGAGGGTTGGAAGTTGGCTAATGTTACTCCTTTTTTCAAGGGAGGTGATGAAAATTGTCCCAGTAACTATAGACCCATTAGTCTTACATCAGTTGTGGGAAATGCTTTGGAAAGTCTGATAAAAGATGCTTTGCAAAGTCATTTAACAACATTTAGAGTTTTATTGGATAATCAACATTGTTTCACTAAGGGAAAATATTGCCTTACAGATCTTTTGATATTCTTTAAAAAGGTTACTGCATATGTAGATGAGGGTAAGGGTGTAGATTTGGTGTATCTGGATTTTCATAAAGCATTTGGCAAGGCTCGACATAAAAGGTTTGTAAAGAAAAAATCTATAGGTGTGAGGGATAAGTTAGTTAATTGGATAGAAGAAAGCAGAGGGTTGTTACAAATGAAGTTCAGTCAAACTGGATTAATGTCACAAGTGGAGTACCTCAGTCTTAGAACCTTTGCTCTTTTTGATTTACATTAATGACATAGATGAAGGAAGGGTCAATAAATTAAATTTTTAGATGATATTAAAAGTCTTGGATTTTGCTAGCTGTGAAGTGGATGCTGCTGATTTACAAAAGGATTTATATCATTTAGTGAGTTGGGCAAAAAATGGCAGATGGGTTTTAATTATAATAAACACATGTTGGTTATCATAATTTGAATTATAAGAATAATTTGGATGGGAATAACCTTAACAGTGTTATGAAGGAAAGGGATCTTGGTGTAATAGTCGATCAGTCTCTAAAGCCATCCAAGCAGTGTGTTGTTACTAGTGGTATGGCAAATAGGATTTTAGGTTGTACCTACAGAAATATTGAATACAAATCTAAAGAGGTTATAATTTTATTGTATAAGTTACTGATTAGGCTACACTTGAAGTATTTTGTTCTGTCTTTGGCTCCTTATATTAGGGAGGACATTGAATTGTAGGAAAGGGGTTACTAGAATTGTGCCTGAGATGGGTGGGTTTGTCATATGAGGAGAGGCTGAAATCTCTCAAATTGTTTTCTCTTCAAATAAGAAGAGTTAAGGAAGATCTTATTAGGTGTTTAAAATTGTAAAGTGGATTGATAGTGTTGATGCATCATCTTTTTTCAAATTTAACGGTGAGAATAGTAGGACTAGGGGACACATAAATTTGGGCAAGGTATGAGTCATCTTCAGCTAAGACAGTTTCACTTTTCTAACAGGGTGGTTGGCCTTTGGATATTGTAAAGGCAGTAAATTTAAGTGAGTTTAAGAAAGCTTGATAACTATATGAATAATAAGGGCTGGCTTTGAGTTTTTTTTTCTTTTAATTTTATTTTACAATAGTTATAGATGAACAATAAGTCCCTTGTTGTCCCTAAACATTATATCATGTTAAATATGTAATGTAACATTTATTTTATATTTATGAGTGTCTTTCACAAACCAAATCTGTTTTTATCATTAGATGAGACAGCAACGTCTAGAGGGCAAACATCTTTGTTGGGCCCCCTTTCTCTTTTTTTTTAATGATTTTTAAGAACTTATCAGTATCAAGGATACTGTTAACTACCACAAGAAAAAGACAGTTGGAGTTTCTCAGACACGTTATGAGGAAAGAAGAAATTGAAAGCCTGATCGTAACTGGAAGGAGAGAACGTGGAATACAAAGGTTGACTTATGTCAAGAGTTTATCCAAGTGGATGAATGTATCGACATTGGGAATTCTTTTTGCATCAAGGAGAAGTGTTCTGTGAAAGACCTTGGTCAACAACGTCCTGTTTGGATGCTGTACACAGAAAGAGAGAGTTTAATAGTAAAAGATAATCAGACATTCTCAAAGGACAACTTAGTATACAGTAGTGAAAATATATATACATCCTTTAAACATTTGTTACATAAAATAAATTCATTTCTGCAACAAAAAACTATTGTTTCTGCGGAAGGGGGCCACCTGTTTTAACCATTCACATCGTTATACAATAGTGTGTTCGATGACGAGGAACCCACTTTGATACTAATAATGCTTGGAGACGGCTTGAATGGGTAATGAAGAAAACTTTAATATAAGTTTAACATAACAGCAAATGTACAACGTTTCGACAAGGTTTTGTCATCATCAGGTACCTGTTGTTGCCTATCTGTCAGTAGACATTATAATGACGTCACATAAGAGACACTTAACGTTGAAATTTGTACTGTCGTGACGTCAGTAAATCGTGCGCATGCCATGAGTCACGGGATAAATTATGCAATATGTAGGCTACAATACGACATTGACATACGAACTTCAAGAGCAAGAAATAAAAATATTTGTTACTCTTAATTTTGGTTTTATTTACTCTCGAAACAGAACATTTTCGGGAACCCCGCGAAAGTAAATCTAGTATATTTTTTTTTATAAAATACGTGTATTGTTTTATAAACAACAAAGTGTAATAAGTAGCTTGAGTACAATAGTACGTGGAACCAATAACTAGTGATTATATGACATGAATGGGTTAATAAATAAAACACAGTAACATATGTACAACGTCTCGACCAGGTTTTATCACCGTCATACAGTATGGAACATAGATGTCACGTGACCGGAGATTACTTAGTACAGAAATCTTGGTACCCCGGGGTGTTGGTTTAGAGTAGGGTTATTTTGTTCAACCTTGACCTCTCTCGTTCGTTGACGTTTGGTTTTTATTTAAAATTACAGTGTTTTTAATCGATATACTGTAGTTTTTTTTAGTTGCAATGGTGTTACACAAGGAAATGTGTTGTTTTTTTTATTATTATTTTCGGTAAATCTGGTTTCCAATTTTCTTGTAGCTTCTCCAATATGGAATTACGGACAGTTACTGAACTTTATTTCGTGATTCTACTTAATTTTTGCTTTGTAATGATTTTAGTTTAGGGCCAGGTTTTTGAGTGAATTTGAAGTCGACAGGAACTTTGTTTAATGTCCAGTTTGAATTATTTTTGAACTTATTTCGTGGATAAATGATAAAGTATAGTGTAATGTCGTGTTGCAGATGGCTCATTTGTTTTAATTTTGTTCGTGAGCTTTTCGTTGTGGTGGTTGTTTGAGAAGTTTTCAACAATAACTAGTGAAAACTTGTAGTGTGAATGAAGGAATGCTTTATAAGGTTGATTTCTTCATCTATGTAGTCAGTTGAGTAGCGTCTTTAAGTTGTGTTAATAAGGTATTAATGTATTGATTTTTATTTGGTTTCATGTGCATAATGCCAAGATAATAAGATTGTGTGTCAGATCTAAAAATGTCGAGGCTAAAAAAAGATAACTGATTGTTGTTTATGTTCGATGGTGAACTTAATATTGGAGAGAATGGTTTATGCGTTCAAAAAAAAAGTTTGTACGTGTTCGTAATAGTAAAACTAGCAGAAGTGTCATTGACATATCTATTTCTGTATTTGGGGGGTGGGGTGGAGCGCGGACTGTGTTTTGATTCGGGTTATAAATATGTTGGTCGATGACAGTTTTCCTGGTTCCTCTTCTTCCGAGCACATAGAAACTTTTTTTTGAACACATAAACGCCATACGCCTCGTTATCGTTTCTTAGCCTCGACATTTTTAGATCTGACTCGCTGTTCAAAATCAACATTCTCCATAAGAACACTCACATTCTCTGGAATTCCGGCCATAAAAACCAAACACTAAATCAATATACTAATACATTATAAACACAGCTTCAAGACTTTGTTCAATTGATTACATAAATGAAGAAATCAACCTTATAAAGCATTCCTCCATTCACTCTTAACAAATTTTTCACTAGTTAATGTTGGAAACTTCTCAAAGTACCACCACAACGAAAATCTCACGAACAAAATTAATACTAATGAACCAACCAACAACACCGCAATACACTGCAGTTTGCCATTGAACACAAAATTCCTGTCGACTTCAAATTCACTCAAAAACCCGGAAGAAAATTGGAAACCAGATTTACCGAATATAATAATATAAAACCCTCCCCTGTTTACCACCACCATTGCAACTCAAAAACACCAAACTATAATTATTAAAAACACTAATTTTAAACAAAGATCCAAACATCAACAAACGAAAAATCAAGGAAGTGGTCCTAATGGAATAAAACCACTCTTCTCTGATTCGATGACGAGGAACCCACTTTGAGACTAATAACGGTTGGAGATGGCTTGAATGGGTAATGAAGAAAAACTGTCTCCAACCATTATTAACCCTTCTCTAAACCAACACCCCAGGGTGCCAAGATTCCTTTACTAAGCTGTTAAGCAATCTCCGGTCATGTGACCTCTTTGTTCCATACTGTACGTATAGTCCTGTGTCTATTTAAACTACTTCCCTACCTGATGGTAACGACAGCTTGTCAGTTTCTTAATATTGTGTGTAATAACGCTTGCCTTCATTACCCGAGGAATTCATCATCAAACTCGTGTGTTCCGTAAGTACAGTTTGCTCTGTTTTTTCTTTAATATCACTTTCAGTAACGGTATTGGTTAAAATATTTAATATATTTATTATTTTTATTATACATTATTTGTATGTTGTTGTTGGCGGCCTTTGACCGGGGTTACTATTGAGGGATGGAATTCCCCAAAACGGCTAGAACTCGGTGATACTGAGTGAATTGAATGATAATTTAGGCTTCATATTTATCTTAGTATATTAATCAGCTTCCATGTTGAATAATAATTCAAAAGAATTACTTACTTACATCAATCCCACATATTTTTTTGGAGTCCTGTATAAATATTAGTTCAAAATGGTAAGTACAGTACAAGATAAAAACACCACACATATATTCAACCTCCGTCAGTTGACTTCTTTTTTTAATGTTGCCTTGTTATTACAATGGTAATCATGTTTACTTGAACTCAACTAGCATCATAGTGACTTCTTTTTTTAATGTTGCCTTGTTATTACAATGGTAATCATGTTTACTTGAACTCAACTAGCATCATCTTCGGGATCCAGAGAAGTAATGACATAAGTAAAACTTGGATTGAAACAACTCGTGCATGTAGTCAATTATTTTTATTACACTCACATAGGTAGTGTGATTATTAAGTTTTATTAGTAATTGAATTCATTATGTTTCATATTTAGTTACTGACCTTCATTACGCTTCACCGATCGTTAAATAAGCATGCATAATACTGGCACGTAGCAATATTTTTACAACGTGAAACTTAGATTATAAACTCAACTATTTGTGACAAATATTTTTTTTATTATATTTTATACTAACGCAACTGTTTGGTTTATGGAAATCTGTATTATAGATAGCATACGTTGAGAAAGTTGAACAGTGTTTAATTAGATCACGTTTGTTACTCAGAAAGTGAAAGTGGATGATTTACTTTCTAGGTGAACCAAAGAGTAAAAGTTACCGTAATTATATTTTACCTGAACTGTCAGAATTAACCCTATTACCAATGGGATCCATAGCGATCAGTTTTTTTTTTGTTTTTTTTTTTGCACACGTTTCTCTAGACTGGTTATACAAAAACTTGTTTGTGTGTCATGGAGTCTCTCATGACGTATGAGTCACAAATAAAATAAACGAAAATACAATTAAGGTTGCAATTAATGCCTGTAAATACCGCTGCGGTATCCAGACAAAAGCACGTACAGAATAAGAACTCTTCCCAGAGGATACTAGAGATAGTGAACTGTGATAGATACTGGAAACCTTACTATTACAACTGATATTTTGAGGGATCGATGCTATTAATAATCCAAGGAGATTATACTATAAGAATGATTCTTCAAGCTCAACCAGGTCAAATGAATAATAAAAAAAAAAGCTAACCAAACTTTAAAACAGCATTAATTTGTTGATTTTACTGGGAAAAGTCCAGCTGAGAGTACTCCATTTAGGTCAAACGGGGTTAGAAGTTCATTGTCTGAGGAAATGCGTCCAGAGTTCATAGGTTGATTGATGTATAACGTTGTAATATGGTGATCAACAATGGTTCGACCCGACGTCAGGAGTTTTCTTCAGTAAGAAAAGGAATTTATGCAAACAGCTGGTGGGTATAAAGTCCAACAAAAAAGAAAGAAAGTTGGGAGTTACCGTTAACGTAGAAAGCTTCTCTACGTCATATGACGTGTGGGCAGTTGACATGCAGGAAGAGTGAATATTGGTAACTGACTTCATGATCAGGAAATCTGAAAATTTCTGTGGAAACGTTGTTTGTGTACTTACGCCTACAACTACAAGTGAAAGTAGCAAATGTTAAGGAAGGAGATAAGCTAATTTGTTATTTTTATGTGGACACGGCATTATAATAGAACATGTTAAAACAATATCTACATTAACACCTCCTGCCCACTCTTAAGGCCCCGGCATGGCCAGGTGGTTAGGGCGCTCGACTCACAATCTGAGGGTCGCGGGTTCGAATCCCCGTTCCACCAAACATGCTCGCCCTCTCAGCCGTGGGGGCGTTATACTGTGACGATCAATCCCACTATTCGTTGGTAAAAGAGTAGCTCAAGAGTTGGCGGTGGGAGGTGATGACTACCTGCCTTCCCTCTAGTCTTACACTGCTAAATTAGGGACGGCTGGCGCAGATAGCCCTCGTGTAGCTTTGCGCGAAATTCAAAAAACAAACAAACCCACTCTTAAAAATCCCTGAGTATGAATTTTAATTATTAGGCTCTTTTGTGATCTATATAATGGTTATCTGAGAAAAGGTAAACCATAGGCACAAGCCTACTGAAGTGACTGAACAACTAACAAAGTTTTTCAATACTTTTTGTTCATTCTTCAGCACCTTGCACATACGTAATGGAAAGGTTTGCAAATACCATACAAATCCATTCTCCTATAGTAAATATTTCATATTTACAACTAAAGTTCTGATTAAGAAATGTATTAGGTCTAATGAGTTTATCTGCTAATTCACCGTAGGTGCATGATTTTATGTAGCAGGATCAAATCATAGAAATTATGAACAGTTTCATGGGATAGTTATATGTATTATGTCCAACATTAACTTGCGAAGTTGTGTTGTATTTAAGTGAACTCTTTTGGATTATTCGTTTAAAAAGAAGGATACTAACTCCAGTTTATTAATGATAACAAAAGTGTTTTATTTCTTGAACTTCAAGTTTAAAAAGCTTTAGCAACGCTCATTGATAGGCCCGAGTTCACAGTAGATGCTACCACAACAATATCACTTACTTACTATGTTTGTAACCAGTACCACTCACAAAAATCTTCAGTGGTGTTGTATTTTCTATCATTACAAGTCAAGTTCTTCACTACTAGTCGGATTCTTGCGGAGATTGTGTAGAGACTTTCAGAACTTTGGCAATGTCTGTAACTTTTGTTTTAACAATATTTTAATTCGGTATAGTTTTATACGTATTATTGCAGTTTATATATATATATTGAACTGGTAAGACAGAGCTCACTAGGTGGTAAGGTTTCGCTTTTTCACACACTCTCTCTCCTACCAGTCCAACACACACAACAAAACACTTATCCTTAATGTTTGTATTATGATTATCTTCTTGTTAATAAACGTTGCACTTCTACATCTTTTAGCTTCGACTATTCCAGTTGAAGATTGGAAAGATACTCGGTCACACTCTTTTTAGTGTGGTATCTTATAAACCTCCAGTTAATGGGCTAACTGACTGCTCTGTAGAAAACTATTCTATTGGAAGTACTGCATTTACATATGAATTCGCACTGCATCGCATCATACATATCTAGTAAAATGGGTAAAATAGCTGTACTAAAGTGATTAGGTGAATGTTTGTTGCACAATAACCAGTGCTGAATTTTATTGTGTTGAAATTTGTCAAACATGTGATGTCACTATAAGGGTAAATATTTCGTATTCAAAATCCAATTTCCATTTCTGTGAGAACAGAAGAAAATATAGGCGGCGCTATTATTTGAGATTACTTATATAAGTATATATTACAGAGAGAAAACGCGCAACTTAACTTCCTTTGAATTAAGCAGCAAGGAAAAAAATAACTGGGTACCATATAAAAATCGCATTAAAACAACTTTTAAAAATGCATACCTTATTAATTTATACTATTTTAAACTGCAATACATTAATTACTTTGACTCTTTTAAATAATCACAACACATATTGACAAAACTCACCATTTTAACACTTTGACATCTGTTTTTAAGTTGGAGTGGTGAACATGGTGCCTGATGCCATTTCCAAAGGTAGAGTGACAGTGAATGTGTACTGGGTGGCCTGAGAGCGCTATACCATTGGATACGGTGATTACAAACAGCCAAAGTATTCGCTGACAGTCTGATAGTTTGGTTGTAAAAGAAAATTTCAGGTATAAACTGATTAACGTATTTTTATATACACATTTTAAGATTTCAAGTGTAGGGACTTGGCTCAAAGCTCAAATGCCGAACCACTGTTCAGGCAGCACTACATCTCCCTTGATACCACCACATACTTAAAAAACATAGTGCTACACATGACAGTTTTAGAACTACTTACTTCACCAGTTCTACATTAGTTAAAGTTCAGCTGCTACACACACATAGTCTTACACATATATAAATTATCTAATTCTATTTTATACTTCTAAGACAGAACAAAAACAATTAAACATTCATTCACCTTAGATGTACTAAAAACCATTTTAATAAATTTTGCGGAGGCTTTGATGAAAATGTTTATTTATTCATTTATTTTTTTTCATTTTCGCAAACTGTGGAGTTGTTTAAATAAAACACCATTTTCTCCGGAGAAATCAGAAGTTGGATGGTATTCTAGGAGGCATGAATACTGAGAAGATCGGCGTGACCACATACTGGGCTATTGTGTTTTGTAATTATACATGTAAGCACGTGACACTGTCTCCTCTGTAGGCAGTACTGCTCATATCTCTTTTGTGGAAAGACAAATTCAATATTCACAAAACTGAACTTTTTGACTAGCTGACTGATAGTAACTTTTTAACATATTTGCTGACTCAATAGTCAGCAAAAACTTAACAAACGTAAACATTAATCGACAACCTATCTAACTTATAATGGCTGGAGACGGTTTGAATGGGTAATGAAGAAAAACTTTAACATAACAACAAATGTACAACGTTTCGACAAGGTTTTGTCATCTAACTTAACTTGCTCTTATGTTTTTCTCAAACTCTTCAAATATCAAAGAAGGTTCTAGTCATTAGGCCTCGCTCACCAATTGACGTGAAACAGTACAAATTTCTAAATTAAAAAAAACAACAACATAACCTACAATAAGTATGCACGTGAAACTACTCATGATCGTCACGTGAAGGAAAAAATACTTTAAATTATTGAGAGAAAGTGAATTATAAACTCACGTTTAGAGTTCTCTGACATGTTTGTTTCTGACATTGAAAAATTAGGCTTTGCTGTTGAAGTTTTGTCCTTGGTTTAATGTTTATTTTAATACCTGCTGATCATGAATGTCTGATTTATATTTCAAGAAAAACGTGTTTGCATTTCTTCTTTGTTTATTATACTTTATTATATCTAAGTTTTTATCCAAATACAATTTGTTTTACTCTTTAACGTAATTTATCATAACACAATAGCCAATAATTTGTATTTTATTTTCCTGTTTACCTACTATTATTTTGTTTTTTGGAATTTTGTGCAAAGCTATTTAAGGACTATACACAATAATTAATCATGATCTCAGTGATTTGAATATTATACTAACTTTTCAGTCACTGAACGAACTGAAAACTCTTATTGCTTCACCGATTCTTGTATATATACACCTGGAAAAAAGTTAAGCACCCCCAAATATTTTTCAGGATTGCTTATTGAAAATAAGGTTTAATTTTCATGATGTTGAGCAATGTTCATAATTTCAAACATAATTAAAAGGATG
>NW_013669578.1:14644-32743 GCF_000517525.1 Limulus polyphemus | reverse complement strand
CACAAGAACGTCGAATCTGAATCACTTGAAAAAAACACGGGGGTGCTTAACTTTTTTCCAGGTGTATATATAATGCATCGTCGTTTCTAGATAGTTTGTAAAGTTTTTCTATCATTAACATTCACGAACATTCTAGGTATTCTAAATCTAATATCATTATAATGTTAGCAGTTGTCTCTAGCAAACAGTTATATTAAAACATCAAAAATACCGTTTAGAACGCATCTAACATATCGCTACACCTGCCCTTCTATTCTCAGGTCAACGAATCTTTAGTTATTGTGAAAATCAGGTAACTGTATATTAGGTTTACCCTTGGACACAATTATTGACGATCCCAAAGAGATGCATATAACTACAATGGAGCATATCAGGAATAATCCCATAATGCTTCAATTAACAGTATTTTCATCAGTCTAATGTCTGTTATTTTTTGTGTAGTCAATTTTTCGCACTTTGAAATAACTTAATGTAATTTAAAGCATCTTTAACTCGACTTCAAAGACAAATTAACCTCAAACTTTAACATTATCAGGCAATAAAAGTGGCGTATTTTTAAATTATAGAAACTGTACGATAAAAATCTTATGTTTTAAAAATTTGTGATTTAATTTTTCTCATTATTGAAAATTTAGAGAAATTGGTTAATGTTTTAGGAACTGAATGTTGATGTATTACTGCGTAAATACTTTGACATCTATATCCCAATTTTACTAACAAGGCCTTACAAAACATTTTACAAATTAATGTTAAAGATTTAGCTGTCAAAATAATTTTGAAATATGTAGAAATAAAAGTGTATGCTTATAATTAAAAAACAATCTTTATACAAAATATCTTTTTTTTTCTGTCTCATGAAAGTAGTGCAAAATTCATTATGATTGATGGACTCCTGGCGGATAACTTCCATTTTATCTTGATTATACTTGATGATAACGTTAGTAACCACCGTACCCTTACCAATGATAATTTAGCTTCTATTGTGTGATTAAAAACATAAAAAGTAAAATCATAATTATAGTAATTAAGAATTAATCATATATCTTATTTTTGTCCAGTATTATAAAATCAAAACTTTGTTATCAGATGCTATCTCAAAGTATCTGGCAGCTGAGTGAAAACGTGAATCTTTTTAACCTAACTAGGTTTAACTTTAACTTGCTTAAGGATTATTTCTTTGCATTAAGTATAATGTTATTGTTAGGCCTAGGCATTGATCTTCAGGTACCAGTCATAAGTTGATGAATCTTGATTTAGATTTGCTATTTTAATTATCCCAATTTGTTAGAATTTATTAAAGTTCGGTATTCTGTTGAAGAGACAATTTAGTACTCAATATTAATAGCATTGTTGTAACTTATATCAACAATAGACATTATGTGCTATTAGTATTACTAATACGTTAGTAAAATTAATGCTGCATAACATTAACTTAAATGTGACTGCCTTCATTTTCAAAATTTAATAAAAAAAGAATTTTGATTAGTAAATTCATAGTAATAATAATAAGACTGAATAAACCCCAAGTCAGATATTAAAATTTAAAGTATTTTTGTTGTTCAGTTTCTAAGTTCCGTAAACCATCACAATTGAGTATAAAGTAAAATAAAATGGTTGATCCATCAATAAACTGTTTATTTGGGAAATGTATTCAAACACTTGATTAGACTTCCAATGTAGATTCAGAGTATTCATACATTAGGCAATACTGTTCAAGTTGTTGGTAATAATATTTAGCTACCCAGAACATATAATTAAAAACTCGGGAGATTAAATGCCACTGTTACAGAGGTACAAATAAAAGTTTGTGTAACAAAAAGGCAGGTTTTAGATAACATTGCTTATTTGTTGAAAATATTTATTTTGCCTTCCTGTTTTGGATTTCAAAACATATATAAATGGCACATTGTTGATTAGTGGAACATAGTCTTTTTTTGAGTATTAATATTCACTTTTCAGCTGTATAATATTTTTGCAAATTAATTTGCAAATCTGAAGGATCTTTGCAGTAAAATCCATCTGATAAAGTGCTTGGGTCATAATTTGGTTTCAAATATAAACTGAGTATCAAACCTTTATAAGGTAAAAGTGATTGATTTTATCAGACAATAAATTCCAATACCATTGATGACTAGTCTACAATCCATCATGAATAGCAATATAAAGAGAAAGAATAGGCCAAATGCTACTAGGTAAGTATATGTCTGTTTTTAGTTTGAATCTTATTGGTTTCCACTGAATAACCCAATCACTGCTATTAAAAAATGTATGGGAAATATTTTCTTTTTCCATAAAATTTGTTTTAAAAAACATACAAAGTTCAGGCCATAATCTGTAATATTGTTGGTACATATATATGCCCCAAATATCAGGCTAAGTATTGTTCTTGCAATTTCAAACTTGCTGTTACCATGCTACAACAGTGTCAAATTATGAAAAGAGTAGCTAGCCTGATATTTGGGCTAGTAAGGATGGAGACTGATCTCTGGTGGGCTCGAGACCTGACACAGTTGCAGCTCATTTGAAAGAGCACTAGTTTAGGGATACTTTGGAATGTTAGTTTTCTAAGATATTCTCACCAAGTGTCATACTGTACCATTTGCTGTCCATGTCACTTTTGTTATTTCAAATACTAGATTTTATTTGGTTAGCAGTATCTTGAAAGGCTTAACTTTTTTATGAAACAGGAGTGACTTTTAAAATAATTTCTGGCAGTCTCAGCACCTGGTTATCCGAGTCATACTGTTGTCTCCATTTCCAGTTACATTGGCAGAGATGAAATGTATTCTGTGATGTGTAAATTGTGTATTTGGTACATCATTTATTAACTGGAAATTCCATGTTAAGGTCCAAATTAGTATGTCTTGATTTTTATTTGCCATTTCATTGGGTAATGTGTCCCAAAAAATAAATGCTTGAGAGGGAAGTAGTCATGACAAAGACAGGCCATCATCTTTTCTGCCATATGCTTTTTCATTAATTGGCTATCGTTTCTAATGTTTAAGTTTCCACATTTTACTTAATTTTTATTTAAAACTGTGACATATTTTTACAGCTGAGAAAATTTAACTATTTTGTAGATGTGGAAAGTATCCTGTATTCTCTCTTCATTTGTTTTGTTTTGTAAGTAGCAGTTAGTCCTATCCAGTTTATTTCATGCTGAATCTGTGAAAAATTAGGAAGGCCAATCAGACTATCCATATTGCATCTGGAGGTTTTTTTATGGTCAACATTTTTAACTTATTTAATAGTATGTTATTGTTTTCTTGAAAAGAAATGCATTTAGTATCAGTATAAGCACAAGTTTTAAATCTTGAAATGTTTAATTTTTTCATCCTTGACACGGTCTTCTAAATTCTAACAGTCATGCACTTACAGCATTTCAGTGTATGTGTGCGTTTTTTTGTTGTTGTTATTTATATGCATTAATTGTTGTGGCTTAACACTTTGTACCCGAACTTATAAAACGACTAAAAATTAAAATGGGTTTAATTCAAGTGAAGTACCAGATGTTTTTGTTTTACAGAAGCTACAACTTCGGTTCCTACGTCAGTTTGTATTAAGAATGTTTTGGCTGCACTGATACATTTAATCATTTTATATTCTTGTGAATAATTCATTTGGCATTATTTAAAGAAATAAATAATAAATAAATAGGTAATGCCATCCTCTATTTTCTGTTTGTCAATGTTTTTGTAAATTAACTAAACTGCTACAAGTCTCTAAGCTATTTCAGAAATGCTGAAATAACAGTGATGTTTCTTTTTTACAATACACATATGATGGCTGTTATTTTACAGGTATATAATTATAATGTACGTGTAGTGTCAGTTTTGTCTCATTTCTGCATATTATAATTGCTTTACATTGCCTAGTATTTGTTATTCACTGTGATTTCTTTCTGAATAATTAAATCAGCTTAGAGAAAAGTCAGTTGTGTCTAGAGCTGAGTGATTAACTCAATTGATATAATCAGATACTTACAAGAATCGATTAGTGTCGGGTAAAATAATTGATTAATCATAATTAGTTTTTCAGTTACTACAGTTTTTTGATGAATGCAACTATCCATGTATTTGAAGTTTTATCATTGTTATTTCGCATTATTAGTTTGAGGTTGTTCAGTTTGTTTAATTAATCTCATGGCTAACAAAAATAATCCAGTAATTGAAATTAGTGTTTCTGATTATTACTATTTTTGATTATTCCAGCTATCCAAGTCTAATTGATTAGTTGAATGTAATCGATTAATGATCCAGGTGATTAATCAGTAAAGAAATTCCACTAATTACCCAGTTTTAATTGCATCAGCACCAAATATTTTAACCTGATTTTTCCGTAGTAAATGTACTTATACATTGTTTGGTTTTATGAAGTTTAAAATTCTCTAATTGCCTGTTATACAGGTTGTTTTTCATTTGACAATACATTAGTTGAAAGAGAGTGCATAATTATACTAAATACTGTTTTAAAATTTATGCAAATGTATGGTTCAGAAGCAGAAATTAAATTTTATGAACTTTTCAGGAGGGAGGAAAAATTTAATTAAGTACGAAGCCTTAAACATTTAAGAATAAATTACTTATGCCAAATACTTTTTAATCATAGTAGTAATGTATAGTGTAAATGAAATGCACATTGTTAAGAAATATACCGAAGTCTTTGAGATTAATTTGAATGGTAATGTTCAAAACATGTACTTGTGTACGTATATTACATGCACACTGCATAAGGTGCATTTACAGAGTAAAAAAAAGTATTTTACAACTTATTAGTGGACTTTTACTTGTCACTAAACAAATATGCTCACCTGATGTAAAAATTTATAAGCAAATTCAAATTAAGCCTGTATAAACAGTTAATAGATTTTGTTTGCTTATCACCAGATGATTGTACATTGCTTCATTAACATACTTGAAGAAAACAAGTTGTTTCTTGTTGGTTAGCCATGCCAGTTACTTGCAGCAAAATTGCGTACATAAAAGCTATTAAGTATGTAATGTTAGAAAAATCTTTTTTTTTTTAATTCAAAAGGTAATATAATCATCAGATCAATACGACTTGGGTGGATGAATTTGGGTCAGACATCATGTAAAATAAATGTTACTTGACAGCTCTTTCTGTGGTTAAATGGTTTGAAACAAACAGACAAATTCCCAAAGGAGTTTAAAGAAGTCAGAATCTTGATTCACATACATAAACACTAAAAATAATCATTCAATAAAGACATATATATAAAACACAACCTATAATCCCAACATAGTTATCAAAATTTACAAGTGAAGGAAGATCAAAGGACATAAGAAACAATATTAAGTATTTTGTTAGCAGGATATTTTGAGAAATATATGTTTAACTATCTGCTATTTCTCAAAGCTGAGCTATATTTTGAAGTATTTATTATACAATACTGTAAATTAAAACTCTGCAATTAAATCAATTAATTGATATAATCGATTGCCTATGGGCATTGCTTAGTGCCTCAAAAATAATTAAACAAAATTATAATTAAATCAATATCTTGAAAATACTCAACTAGTGTGTATAGTTATTACTGTTTTCTATTGTTTCAATTTTCCAAGTAAATAAAATGCTGGCATTGTTGGTTGGTAAGCACGATGGGCTGCCTGTATTCTGCCCACCATGGGTACTGAAACCCATTTTGTTCGATTACAAGTTTGTTTGTTTTTTAGTCAACGCATGTGAAAATAAATTTTGTTTGTAGCCATGAGAACGATAGATTGGTTGAATGTAAAAGATTAACAAGCTAAATGATTAATTGATTAGAAAGTTCCACTAATTGTCCAGCATTTCTGTAGATTAGTTTTAAAAATATAAATTTTCATAAGTCTTTAAGGATTATTATTTTCATATACTGTGTTGTAAAAACTAAGAATATTTCTGATTCTGTTTCACAGTAAACCTGTCAGACCAAAAGGACCACAGGAAAAAAGTGTTACAGTAAGTTGGTGACTCGTTTTGATTGTGACTTAATTTGTTTGTACAATTCTCCTTTATAATAACCTATATAAGTACTTAGAAACTTAGTATTGTTATTAATTTATTTATCTAATGTTTTCTTGATTTCTTTTTTAAATTCTATATACAATTTTTGACAAAAAATTTGGAATTTTGCATCTAAAATGTTTACTCCCATAGAATATAAATGAAATTTTTTAGGAGTCATGTTGTGATTCTAGAAGTGGTTGCTTAAGAATATTTTTTGAGCTCTCTGGTTTATTTTAAAGTAAACCAGTTAGTTCAGTTTTCGTGGAGGGTTCAATTTTAAAATTTCAAACATCTGAAACCATGTTTTTGGTTTGTGCAGCTCCATCAATGTTAAATCCAATTAAAATGGAAATGTAGGAATTTTGAAAAATAAATATCTAAATTTAGTTTTGTTAATTTTTTTATATTTATGACCCCAAATGAGAGAGAGAAATGAAATTTTTTGGAGGTGTTCAAAATTTGCTGCAAATATTTATTTGAAAACACATGGATTGTCATTCAAAAGAAGTAGTGCAAAAATTTTTTGCACAGTTGTTTTTTTGTGAATTTTTCCTGATATTTGTTATCTTTATACTTAAATCACTGTAATCAATTGGTAAAATGTAATTCCTTCTGCATTTTTTTACTTCCAACTGCTCTTGCAAGGAACGTGTTATTTGCTCATATCATAGTGAATTAATATATCTATTAGGCTTAGCTTAGGTTAATATAATACATTTGCTTGGTTGAACATTTTGTTGTTTTAATAAAGATAAAATAACAGTATTTAATTTCAGTTTTTAAACTTGAACCAATAAGTTGGCAGTTGGTAAACGAAAGTAGCTAATGTGTTATCAAGAAAAGTTGTTTCACCTGAAATCAATAAAGTGGAAATATATGGTTAAAAGAAGTTTAATTGAAGAGGCCATCTATCTATTGCTGTATTCTAAATTTAATATGATGTGCCTAAAATGTGGGAAGGTATCTAAACAAAGAAAACTGTGGGGCATAAGCCTACAAAGTAATTCATAAGAACAGAATGTGAAACAGTTTCTTAAAACTACCATAACTGCTTCAAATTATTGATGCATATTTTATACTTCTAACCGAAACTAGCCAAAAGGTAGCATTACAGTACAATGATAAATAGTCAGAAGTCTCAAATGAAATTTGAATATTGGTTTATGTGATAAACAAATAAATTTATTATTGTTGATGAAAATACTTTTATTATGGAGTAATTAACTTAAGAACTCGTAATTCGAGGTTATTCAATATTAAAAGAAGTCAATTTTTTAGAACCATTTCAAGTGTAATAATACCATGACAGAGGCATTTGTCATTGTCATTAAACTTATTGAACTTGATAATATTTATAATGCTTATATTCATGCTCGTTTAATTCTGTTATTCAGATTATGGTAATACGTAGAGAGCTAATAAAGAAATTCTGTATATATTACCCAGGTTTTAATTATATGGAGGCGGTCTGTTATATAGTACTGTAGAACTTTTAAACTAATTTTGTAGCAAGTTACTTTCATTCACAGATTGATGCAATTTCACAATATTTATATCTTACAAAAATATATAAAATTTTACTTATTTTTTCCAATACAAGTTATCTTTTATTTCAATGCATGATATTTTCATATAACTTTTGTTTTGTAGGTTGAAGGTGTGTATTGTAATACAAGATTCATGCACAGTGCTGCTTCAATTGTGGTAAGTTTTTCTGTGTGTATTAGCATATAGTTTAGTTTGTTTGAAATTCTCAAAACACTGTTGAACTTTTTGTTGTTTGCCTTTGATGTTTTTCATTTAAAACCTTTCATTAAGAATTCACATGATAATGTGTTGTATACAATACATGATTTGCACAAATCAGTCGATCAAAATTTTAAAGAAGAGTTTAGAGAAAAGAGCACGGTACCCGTTAACCCTATTCGTATAGGTGAGCAAAGTACACATGTCACGACATGTTACATTCAGTTAACATTTTCACTGCTACTGTACGCACATGTTCGTCAGCTAAAACATTGAAGCAAATAATTTATCGGAGTCGGCATTCGTTAGAATTCAGTTCTACCATGATGGCACTCGTGTGGAGTCTTCTCTTACAGAAAATTTACTTTATATATTTTCTGGTTGGCTTTTATAAAATGGATAATAATAATAGTACTCCTTTAACCCTATAGTTTATTCTCCTTTCAAGTAACTAATTTTATGCTCTACTTTTGTCCATCAATAAACTGCATTGTATGGCAAACAGTTGACCATTAAACAGCAAATTTATATTTAATTATCAAATGTGAATAAAACCAATCTTCACTGTAGATTTTTTTCACTGCCCCGTTAATTTGTCCTGTAGCAGTCTTGTAATTGGTGATGACAAAACAGCATTTAAGATAACTCTCTTTGTCTGCCACAAGTAGATGTTCTGGAGGTCTTTTGGTCACTTTCAGAACTTGTTAACTGGGCTGTATCTACGACAGCCAAATGTAAATCGAAACGGTTGTTTTTATGCAGTACAGGAAAGTTAATGCGTTTGTATGAAATACCTGAGATTGCAAAGCAGTAAGGATTTTATAATGAAACTTTTAAAAGTTTTTTTTTTTGTCTTTTTCATAATTTATTTATCAAATTATTGAATTATTTGTTTTTCTGTATGGACACTCATATAAAGCATTATCCAATCACGTTATCTGGGGATACAGATTTTAGATGTCAACATTGATATCTTGTAAAAGTAACTGGGTTTTGGCTTATCTCACGAGTATTTTTTTTCTAACAGATTGAAGTTTATATAATGTACATGTACTTATTTTTTTTCAAATTATACTTTGTGCTTATGACAGGGTTGTATTGTTCAAGTTCAAACAAAGGACGGTAGCATAACTGAAGGAGTTTTCAAGACATTTTCCCCCAAGGTGATGTAATTTTTTCAGATATTACGTAAAATATGATTATAAATGGTAAAAAATATTGAATAATTAATTTTATCCATTTTTGTTAGTATGAGATATAATTAAGAGGATACAATTAGAAAAGTAAATTAGTCAAACATGGGTTATCCAAAAAATGTTAAATTTAAGAAATTAAGAGGATTGCTTATTTTCCTCTTAGTTTGAATGAAGAAGGGCCCTTTTTTATTTTTTTTCACAAGTTTACTGAATAATTTACTAAATAACAAAGTTTTATGTATTAATCTCAGACAAAAAACACACCCATGACTCAGTTGTAAGCTTGAGAGCTTATAACGATACAAACTTGGGGTTCAATTCCTGCAGTTGGCATGGCATGGAAAGCCCACTTTGCAGCTTTGTACTTAAAACAAAAATAATTTTCTTCACCTCAACTCAATTACCAGTTAGGTATAGAAGAACCATGTGATATAGTCAGCAGAATATATATAAATAAAAACAAATTACAATTGTAAATTTTTTCTTCTTCAGGAATTAAGCAGTTCATGGAGATACACTCGGTTCTGATAACCAAGTATCTTTAACGTATCTGAAGAATGCTTGAAATAAACGTAGATTTCTGCAGGAAAATGTGCACAGACAGCTTCATAAGTTTGAATTTCAGAGTGAAACTGTAAAGTGATTCTTGTTCAGCCTTAGATGCCACACTGTGTCTTTTTCTGTTGCCTATAGATTATTCACGGTTTCCGTTTAGTGTTGTGTACCGAATACTTTTTCTTGTACCAAGTATATTTAATGTATCTGTAGAATGCATGAAATAAACGTAGATTTCTGCAGGAAAGTGTGCACGGACAGCTTCACAAGTTTGAATTTCAGAGTGAAACTGTAAAGTGATTCTTGTTCAGCGTTAGATGCCACACTGTGTCTTTTTCTGTTGCCTATAGATTATTCACGGTTTACATTTAGTGTTGTGTACCTAATACTTTTTCTTGTACCAGCTAGAAATCAGTTGTTTGATTTTTGTTAAAATTGAGATTGATTTACATCATACATAACCAGCAAAGTGATTAAAATATAATTTTATATTCAAACAAATTTATAATATTAGAAATTGTTTCTTAATATTTACATAAACAGTTAGGTAACTGAACTGCAGCTAATTGATTTTAAATTAACACAACTTTTGTAAATCATATGTTTATTCACAGATGGAGCTAGTGCTGGAAATGCCATACAAAGTGGATAAAAAAGCTGCCAAAGTTTCATCTATCCACAATTTAGATCCAAGTCTCGGTAGTTTTATTAACAACTTTAACACTCAAGATTATGCACCTGAAAAACTTATTTTTTCTCTAGAAGACGTCGTATTGGTTAACGCTGTGAATGTAGACTTAGACTATGCAACTAAATGTAAAGGTAAGTTGTGGAGATTCTACCGTAGTTTTGTAATATATATTTTTTTTCTTAATTTATGGTTTAAATACCTTTGAATAAAATTAGAAGTATATTTCCATAAGAATATGAGAAACAATGCTAAGTACAACAAAGGTTCCAGAGGTGTAGGAATGAGGAACATCCACTACAAGAAGCAAATAATATTTTATATTTGAAAAATTTGAAGAAATTGAGACAAGCAAGGTCCACCTTTTGAAAATACTCATCATAGGGTATCGGATCTTTGTGTGAAATTGATTTCTTGAATCAATTTGTTTTTCTGACATCAAGAATTTTATTTGAAGATATCACTGCAATATACTTCTTTAATTTCCGTACTTAATTTTTGTGTGTGTGTGTGTTCGTTACATATTGCTCAGCTTAAATTTGTTTGAAAAGTACCAAACTCTAGTGATAAAGTCCTAAATTTTACATTGCTTTTCTACTTGTCATTTGCATGTAAAGCAATAAATCATAATTATATCATAGTTGGTTAAAATGTATTAATCTGCCTGTGCTCTTGGATAATTCTTTTTTGTGGTTTAATCTCTATGGCTCAATTTGTTGTATTGTTTATGCTAATAAAAAACTACTTTGCAATAAATCGTAATTATATCATAGTTGGTTAAAATGTATTAATCTGCCTGTGCTCTTGGATAATTCTTTTTTGTGGTTTAATCTCTATGGCTCAATCTGTTGTATTGTTTATGCTAATACAAAACTACATTGTTTTAGAAAACAATTTAATGAAAATTCCATGTAGAACTTAGTAAGTTTTTCAATTTTTGATTCATTTGTCTGGTTTTTAATAATTGTAGTAACTTGTACAATTTACTTCACCTGTAACTTTAAAATATATTATAAATTCAAACAGTATAATGGAAAATGTTATTTACAGATTACCGCTATCGTGTTACACAGATGTTTAACATTCACATTCCTATGTGATTATTCAGTGTGTAATAAGTGATAGGAAGAAAGGCTATGTTTATTTCCAAAGTAAAGAAACAAATAAATGTGTTAAGCATATCAGATTAAAATGTTGATTTCTAAGTTTTTATTTTCAGTATTAATTGATAGTTGGCTGTTGCTGAGTCAGAGAATATTTGTATTTGGAGCATGTGCACCAAGTACCACCTCTGTTTAATATTGTCGTGAAATTACTAGCATATTTTTGGCAATATCTGTGGCAAAAAAAAAATCATTATAATACTAGAACGTAAAAGTTAGCCTGCCATCACATTGGTGTCACAAGGCACATGTTAGTAACAGTTGTTTGTAGATGTTTGATTTAATTATATACGTGAAAAATTGTTCATATTCTTTACTGGAGTGTAATGAATTGTTTCTAATTTCTTTGGCAACCAGCATAATCTCAACATGAATAAGAGTGATTTAAATGTTAAAACAGCAGCTGTTTAAGTTTGAATATTCGAGATGTTGACTAAAAAAATGTAGCGATTAAACATGGAAATGTAAAATTAAATTAACAGTGCTTTTTTAAACTTGATTAAGAGTGATTTAAATGTTAAAACAGCAGCTGTTTAAGTTTGAATATTCGAGATGTTGACTAAAAAAATGTCGCGATTAAACATGGAAATGTAAAATTAAATTAACAGTGCTTTTTTAAACTTGTTTTCATTCTAACTGAATTGTAACTCTTGCAAAATTTTATCAGTTAGACTTAAAGAATTAATTAATGGTACTGTGATTTTGTAAGAACCAAAAAAAAAAGCTTAGCAAGAATATCACAATTAAATAGCAGATTGTTATTCTAGTATAACCTTTTCTGTAAAAAATGAAGCAGTAACCTAAAAAGTAAGTAATATTTTAGAATATGTTAAAGAAAATCAAACAATTCTCCAACACCTTTTGTGAGAGAGAAAAAAAACATGTATCACTTGAAATGTTTGTATTGTAACAGCTGTACAATGTTTCTCTTTTGTAAAGGTTTCACAGACTCTTCAATAAGCAAGTTTAATGGCCAGATTGTGGAGAGAGAGCTCGAGCCATGGGAAGGACCACCAGAAGTATTTGATGGGACGGTCTCTCTAGAATCAAATGACGATACAGTACGTACAGAGCTTTGTTAATTTATTATGTACAGAGGTGGTTAGTTATCTTAACTGACCCCTCATGACCAAGAAACCAGCTATCAGAAACATTACATTCCAGAGAATTCACTTATTGCTATGATTAAAAACAACTGTAGAGTACTTGAAAATGTTAAATGAAAAATATGATGTCATAAAATTATTTAATGAATCGATGCAAATACTTTTAAGAACATACCATAAAAGATTTTAGATTACATTAAAAAAATATGATGACAGAATAGTTAATTCATAAGACTATACATTAAAATTTACTACTTCTGATGTAAGTTAACTAGGATTTGAGTGTCACATAATTAATTACAAATTACACATATGAAATACATACTCGAGAGCCTTTCTCAAGTTTTTTCAAGTTGTTTCGTATGAACACATCATTGGATAACTTGTAGACGAAGGTTTAAAGCTATGCAGTTCTAAGACTTAACCTTAATTTGAAATACTCCAATGAGACTGTATCTTAATTTGAAATATTCCAATGAAACTTTACCTTAATTTGAAATACTCCAATGAGACTTTACCTTAATTTGAAATACTCCACCTTTTAAACTTATTTTTTATTGGTAGGTTTTGTTACTAATTAACAGTAACAACATGTCTGAGAGTTTTGGATAAAATATAATAGAGTAAATTAACATGTCAAAATAAAAAACTTTTTGTATTTTTTATTTTGTGCAATGTTTTAGGCAGGTGACATTGTAACACAGTCTGTACTGTCTGGCGAAGGGCATCTGCCTCAAAGTTTATCCTTTATTTTCTCTTATCCAAGTTTTTCTTCTTGTGTCTTGCAGAATAACATTCATTCAGGAATATATCTGAAAATATTGTGATCTATGTAGTATTGTATTTTTCTTCTTAGAAAAATGGATGGGATCCTAATGAAATGTTTAAAACAAATGCTGAAAAGTATGGAGTGACATCAACATACGATAGCACTTTACAAGGCTACACGTAAGTTTGTTTGGATAGTTATGTTGAAAGTTGTGTATGATAAAATGGATTTTCAACTAAACAGGAATATCTAACTTATGGACAAGTGAAATTAACACTGGAGTGCTATACAGTGGTTATTGTACACATTACCAGTATGGTATTAAGTTTGTTTTCTGACCATATTAACGGAAAAACTCGTACACGAACCTTAAATCTGATTGTGTTGCTGTTTACCAATGGCTTAGAAACTTGTCATTTAAAACTTACTCTGTTTATTACTGTTTACCATTGGTTTACGAGCTTGTCATTTAAAACTTATTCTGTTTGTTACTGTTTACCACTGGTTTACGAGCTTGTGTAATTTATAACGTATTCTGTTTGTTACTGTTTACCACTGGTTTACCAGCTTGTGTTTCTCTTAAACATTAAAGGAAATTTTTTTGTGTGTTCAGGTTAAAAAAATATTTTTCTTTTATAGTGCATGAAGAGTAGAAATTTCTTAGTTAAGATTCTGGATCAAATTTCATGAGAACCAAAAATTTTTCATCACTCATGATTTTTAAAATGTGTTTGTACCCATAACCTCATTTAACGTTTATCACCATGGGTGTTTGTTTCCCACATAATTTTGCGAATCTATCATATATATTTAATACGTGTCAAATGTTTTTTTTTCTTCAGTATGTTGAGTAATCTGTATAACAAAGTGCTTGATAATGGGCCTTGTCAAGTAATGCCTCAGGCACGACCAGAATAAGAATTATCTTTATAAATAAGAGGTATTTACAAAACAACTGACCATAGCATGCTCAAAAAGACAAAATTATAAATCAACCAAATACTTTTATATAAATCATGTATATGTATTTTGTACTATTGTTTAGTTTTTAAATCTTGTTGTATTTTAGTTTCATTATCCACTATTACACTCGTTTATGTTTCTCTCATTTCCCTATGACGACTTAACCTTGTTATAATAAACTCTAATAATTCCGAAGTGCTTAGGACGCAGTGACAACTATTAAACGTATTTCTTGTTTAAGGTCAATGCATATTTTCCATTGGTACGATAATGAAATTTGATTATCTTTTACTCTGAAAAGCGTACCTTTAGAACGAAAGAACACAGAAGAATATAAACAACAAGAAGCCAAAGCTGTGAAAATAGCCCTAGAAATAGAGAATACTCAACAGCATCATGCAAGAACAGCTCTAGAGAATGGTGATGAAGAAGAAAGATATAGTGCTGTAATAAGGCCTACAGAAAACATGCATAACTGTTCCAGGTATGCGTCTTAATATTCTTTATTTTGTGTTATTTATTCTAAGAGAAATATTAGATTCAAGTATTGTTATTTAAAGTTTTTTGTAACAGTACCGTATGTTTGTTTCAAAGTTTAATGCTGGGTCAACTTAAGGTTTAAGCGTGAGTGTGAAAGCTGTCAGCAGTATGTCTGTTTTGTGGTAATCATACAGGGTAATGTAAAAAGTCGTGATTTCTTTTAATTCCTGCCATTACAGCTATTTGAACAATGTACTATCAATATTGTGACACAGTAAGATTATTTCTACACATTTTTCCAAGGCTAATAACCAACCATTGTAAGAAATACAAATGTTACTTAGAAAAACTCGTCGTGGTAAGGTGGGGCTGAGGAATATCATGGTGGCTTTTGTAACATTTGCATCATTCTATACTTATCCTAATGGAATAGATGTCTCGTGTAAGAAATTATTTTTATTAAATATGAAGTCACTAACGTGAAAGTAGAGTGATTACATATTATTTCAATTTGCATTTGATTGATAATTGTTTTTCAGCTGCTGCTACATTATAAACTGTTTTTTACCGTCGGTTATCATGAAAATCACAGAAACTTCTTTTTACCTAAACTGTATGTAACAACAACAACAAAAATGGTTTGATGTGAAGGAAACTGATTTAATTTTAATTTCTAATTATGTTGTTATGATTGACCTTACAGTAGATACGTTCCACCTCAAAGAAGAAGAAATATTCCAGGAGGTAAACCGGTACGAAACGTTACTCAGCCGTCTTCACAAAACCAGTCAAAGTTAACACACCATGCTGGTGCACCGGTGTATCCTCATAATAATGGCAGATTTGTAGCTTCCATACCAAGTCCTACAGTTGCCCCCCTTAACCATGACTACTCCAAGCCTCCGTTAACTTCTCAGACCCCAGTTATTCCAGCTCAGCAACGACCAATGTCACCTCATCGTGCAGCTCGTTTTCAGGAATCTAAAAAAATAAGAGTAAATGGGAATGAAATGTCCCAACTTAGTAAGTTGTTTTTTTGTTTGTAATTGTTTATGTCTACAGTTCTTTTAAAGACAAGTTGCCTATTGTTAAATGATTGTCTCAGATTTCAGCTGCTTTCTATATTATTGTTTAGACTCGTTCAAAATAAATGTAAGCATACTTTAAATCTTTCTGGACTGGAGACACAATTTTACCTCTTGGTTTGTCCCTTCTTAAAGTGAAAATACTTTAACTGAATAAAATGCAGGTTACGATTACAAAATAGTATCTACTTTTTGGGATGAATTTAATAGAAAGTTTATATATTTTCTTTCTGAAGACTGTAGAACAGAAGAATCGAAGACAGCTATTTTGACAGGAAACTTACCAATTGCTGGTCAGAACTCCAGTAAGGCAACTCCAGTATCTCAGTCTGTCACTTCGACAGTAAAACCTTGTGAAAAGAAAAAAGACTTGGAGAAGAATGGAGGAAATCAAAAGGGTGAAACTAACTATTATTTACCATTTCTTCAGTTATTGATAAACAGTGACCATAGTGAGGTCCTAAAGTTTCCAGTTTTATAAAAAGTTCCTTAAAGTCCTCTTTTTAAAGAAATGGTTTCTAAAGTTCCAATTTAAAAAAAACTGTCATGAGTTTTCCTTTTTACTTTTTAAAATATTGGTTTCTCCAGCAAATTGTCGGTTGGCCATACCCCTCGTAGGATCAAAACTGAAGAATGATCCATTGGTTTGAGATTATATATACTACTCCATCATCTGTATCTAGTTCACTTGTTTAATAAATAAAAAGATTTCAACTTTGGCTTTATAAATTATAAAAATGTTATATAAATGATTTTTACAGTCCTTTTTGCCCTCATAAAGTTGGTAACGTGGTTCCTAATTCATGAGTTTTCGGTTCCTTTACACTTTATTGTTATGAACACTGTGATAATTCATTGTTACAAATAGAGCAAGCACTTACAGTTCTTCCATTACCTTTCCTTAAGACATGAGATATCAAAGTTTATTTCAAGGAAATAACATACCTATTGTTAAATATAAATTTATAAGATCGTCAAGTGGGGATT
Organism: Limulus polyphemus; assembly: GCF_000517525.1. Lineage (NCBI taxonomy): Eukaryota > Metazoa > Arthropoda > Merostomata > Xiphosura > Limulidae > Limulus > Limulus polyphemus. The sequence goes on along the minus strand of NW_013669578.1, from coordinate 15,996 downwards.
ATTACCTTTATTTAAGACACGAGGTATCAAAGTTGGTTTCAAGGAAATAACATACCTGTTGTTAAATATAAATTTATAAGATCATCAAGTGGGGATTATTACCTTTTTTTAAGACACGAGATATCAAAATTGGTTTCAAGGAAATAACATACCTATTGTTAAATATAAATTTATAAGATCGTCAAGTGGGGATTATTACCTTTCTTTAAGACACGAGGTATCAAAGTTTGTTTCAAGGAAATAACATACCTATTGTTAAATATAAATTTATAAAATCGTCAGGTGGGGATTATTACGGGATACATTTTTATTTAGTTGTTATTTTTTTAGGTTTTTTTGTAAGAAAACAAAGCAAAATTATCATAATAAATTAGCAAATTTTTAATTAACTTTTTCTGCCTTGAAATTTCCAAGTCCTCTGAAAGCTTACTTTATATTGTTTACTAAAATATTTAGATTATGAAAAAACAGCAAAACTGAAAATGTGAATTAATTTAATAGAATTAATTTAATTTAATTGAAATAGATTAATTACTAAAACAGTTCTCTGAATTTCATATGCCCAGTGAAACTATAGTAAACAATAGAAAAGCAACTGTTGCTTATGGCTTTGTTTAGAAGCTATTTATTTTATGTTATACAGTCATTATGTATCTAACATCTAAAAGAAGAAGTTTGGGAAAGTTAGATTCTAGATTCATGTATTTTTTTTAATATCCATATCAAATAGTTTGTGACTAGGTAGCTTCCTAAACTCTCAATACGGGGTCGGTCAATTTGACCGAGTCACGTGACCTTTTGTACTCATTTGAAGTTGATATAAATTTAATACTTATAACTCAATATATTGGGTATATCCTCATTAAATTTGGCAGTCTTTCAGTTAATATTACAAGTCTTTCACATGCAAAAAATATTTTCTCAGTGAAGTGGTTCTAATAAAATAAAGATTTGTCCATGAATATATTGAGAATTTGTTTTGAATACTCCATGTGAAAAGTAATTTTCGTGTTAAAATTAAAAATACTCTTCGTCGTCTTAAAAAATCTCAAATTTTCTTTGTGTAATCCCTAAAACCTCCTAAATGCATTTCAAACGCTTTTTTTTTCCGCTAAATCCTCATAGTTTGTTATTTTCTCTACCCTTTCTATAAACAGGATTGGTCAAATCGACAGACATCGTAAACACCAAAAAAAATTGAAATTAACCTAAATTAACCTTCTTTTCTTTCTAGAATGACTTCAAATAGTAACATTAAACTACCTTTGTTTATCCTAAGTATCTCTAAGTTTGTAACAATATACGTCTATTTGTAATTAAATTCTATTGTTTTATTGCCCTTTGAACCGTGT